>NW_012267261.1:5786936-5822475 GCF_000151885.1 Dipodomys ordii
AAAGTGAGAAGAGGGGAAAGGAAGGAAGGAAGGAAGGAAGGAAGGAAGGAAGGAAGGAAGGAAGGAAGGAAGGAAGGAAGGAAGGAAGGAAAGAAGGGAGGGAGGGAGGGAGGAGGGAAAATTGTTTTTTCACATTGTTCTGACACAGCGGTCCTAGGGGTACTCTGTAAACATTCCTATGACTTTCTCCTCTTCTCAACACAAACATGACAATTGTGGAACTATTTGATATTTGAACTTTTATTTTTCATTAGTTGGGCTTGGATTCAATGTCTCATACTTGGTCAGAGCCACACCTTCATCCCTTCTTGTGCTGGTTATTTTGGAGATGGAGTCTAGTGGACTTTTCTGCTCCAGCTGACTTGGGACAGCATTCTCCAGCTGTCAGCCTCCAGAGTAGCTGGGATTATAGGCATGAGTCACCAGCACCCAGCATATCTGCCTTCAGTGTTAGAAGTTCCATCATGAGGGAGGGGGAGTATTTCTTGGCCTGTTCTTAGCACATAGCACAGTTTGGGGAACACAGTGCTCACGTGTTACTTACTGGATGGACATGGAACAATCATTGTTGGTCAAAACCTTAGTAATTACACAGCCCAGTGTTTTGAGAACAAAGCCCAGAGGGGCCAACAACTGCCTGAGGTCCAGAGAGGATCAATCCTGAAAGCCAAGGACTCTAAACAAATCTTGGAGTGACTGTCTTCCTCTGAACCTTACCCTGTCATTCTCTAAGTTTATCATGAATGAACCAAGGCCAAATTCTGAGCAATCTGTCCATAAAACCAACGTTGTTCTTCCTTGCTCTTAAGCTTCTTGCAATTTTATCTTAGGCTTCTTTCTTCTGTCCCAAGAAGTAATTATTGCTTCCTTTCTTTTATCCAAGTTTATATTTTAAATAGGAGATTTGAAGGTTTTAAGATTTAGTCTTGTGTGTGTATACACACACACTAGTACTGAGTCTTGAATTCAGGGCCTGAGCACCATCCCTAAGCTACTTTTGCTCAAGGCTAGAGCTCTGCCACTTAAGCCAGTGCATCTTCTGGCTTTTTCTGAGTAGTTTGTTGGAGATGAGAGTCTTGCGGCCTTTCCTGCCCATGCTGGCTTTGAACCACGATCCTTATATCTCAGCCTTCTGAGTTTCTAGGATTGCAGACATGAGTCACCAGCTCCTGGCTTAAGATTTCTTCTTATTCACCAGATAGTTACTGAATACTCATAAATATGGACACTTCAGTACATAGAGCATAGCAATGAGTATAATTGTGTTACAGAAGACAGATAAAAACTTAGATGGTATCAAGAAAAAAGCCAAATAGGACAAAGAGTTGGAGGTGGAGGTGGTGGGCTACTTTTGACCAGGAGTTAGAGAAGTCTTCTCAGTCTGACTTTGGTTTTCAGCATGGCTTGTGGGTAATGTTAGGTTTTTAAAAAGAGGTAGCCGAGTAAGAACTGCACCAGCACTCACGTGGTATTCAAGTAAGGGGTAGGTTTATTCAGTAGACCTGCTGGGACCAGGCAAGGTTGGCACTCCACGCTGGCAAAAGAAAGAGGAAAGAGAGAGAGGAAAGAGAGAAAAAAGAGAGCTAGAAAAGAGCAGAGAGCAGAGAGAGCTAGAAAAAGGCAGAGAGAGAGAGCAGAGAGAGCTAGAAAAAGACAGAGAGAGAGAGTCTGGGCCTGGCCTAGGCCTTATCTAGGGTATGGGCAGAGAAAGGTGTGGCCACATCAAATTCAGATGTGACCTCAGAGGATGCAGATGTGACCTCTTCCAGGTGTCCCAGTTGCCTAGGTAATGCAGGTACTGGGTGGAGACTTTGCTGCAAGGAGGGTGGAGTCTGCTTGCCATCCAGGATCGGACCTTACATTCCAGTCTTTTAATAATCATGAAATAGGGCGAGGATTCTCTCTGGCTACTTCCTGCTGACAAGGGGCGTCGACAATAGGGGTAAAAGGCTGGAATTTGGTCCCCTCCCAGAGAAGGCAGTGAGCAGCAGCTGTCCCTTGGTGGCGTGAGTCCTTAGATGAAGTCTGGAGAAGTCTCATGAGGCATTGAGGGGCTGGAAAAAAAATACTAGAGAGCAAATAAATGGCAAGAGGAAGGACTTGGGGCTGAAAATGTTGGTAGAAATGTCCCTAGCTACTTCTGACATCTGGCTACTAGGTAGAGAAGTCAGGTGACAAAGGCAAGAATACAAATTCCTGTTCAGTTAATAGGTAGACAGGTATAGACATTGGATGGGCAGGCTTCTTCCTTCTACTGACCTCCCGGCTCTGGTTAATTTTGAAAGGGCAGGCACAAAGTTGCTGATGTGACATCATCTCTTACTCCTCTCCATGGTCCCTTGTTCCCCAGACTGGCTGAGTCTAGGTGCTCGTTGCTGGGATGGCTTGTCCCAGTTGGTATTCAAGGAGGTTTGAACTCAAGGCCTGGGCACTGTCTCTGAGCACTTCTGCTCAAGGCTAGCACTGAACCACTTTGAGTTATAGCACCACTTGCAGAGTTTAGCTGGTTAGAGATATGAGTCTTGAGCCATGCTTCCAGCCTGGCTCTTTGCAGTTAGTTGGGAGATGGAATCTTAGGGATTTTTCAGCCCGGGCTGGCTTTGAACTGCAATCTTTGCCACAAAAGCCCTTTATTATTTCCAATTAAAGCAACAAGGAGATCAAGTAGAATAAGTAGAGCTTACCTGGTCCTTATCAAGAATTGCCAGCAAATATTCTGCAATGACAAAACTCATTAGATGTGATGAGAATTTTAGCATAGATATGCCCAGTATTTTAGAACCATGTAGTCGGTAGTAGAATACACAACACAAAACAAAAAAGGCAAATCTCAAAACCTAAAATTTTGATGTTTAGACATCTTTGCTAACAAAGCACATCAGATGGTTGGGCCTCAGTTACCAGGGCCTGTGAAAAGAGCAACTTGTTAGCAAGGCACCTTAGAACAGATGAAGTAGTAAACTTAGTGGAAGGTTAAAGGTCAGATGGGGCCAAACCCTTAACCCACCACGTGGCCAAGATGGCGAATTTCTGAAAAATGCAAAGAAATACTGAACAAATAGAAGATCAAGCCTACATTGGCTAGCCTTTGAGAGGGAACCTAGAGGGGGGTCCCTGGGACCCAGCCTGCGTCACACTCTTCAAGGCACAAGCCAAAAAGTTGTAGAAAAAAGGATAGAAAGTTGGACATGAATGGCAGAGAGCAAAGAGAGCCTGAAATTAAACTTTTGACCATTTACTATTGCAGTAGCAAAAACTGTGTACATCTGAGAATGGCATAAAATTAGGCTCTCTGGCTTTCCAGGGAGCACAGGAGACATTTCAAAGGGGCTTCACCGTTCAGGCGTGATTCGTAGCACCCCATTAATGAGTAGGAGAGTCAGTCTGGTGAGTGAAGAAGAGCTGACCAGGCAGAAGCAGCATCCTGACTTCCCCTAGAGCCCTTTAGAGAGAAATGGCCAAGGCCCCAAAGCCAAGCGTCCTCGGCTTCAGAGGTGACCTGCCTTTCAGCTAAAGGCCATAGGAGCTCTCTGGCATGGCGCCATGTCTGGACAGAGACTGAGTGACAGAGAGCCGTAGAGAGTAGTTTCACTCACCAGAGTAGAGAAGTGGTGTGGACGTGGATGTGAAGGCAGCAATGGTATCCATGCGCTGATTCCGCCGCAGACAGACTGGTTCGCAAAAGGCCGTCAGAACTGTGGGTATTCCTCAGAGCAAAAAGGGAAGAACAAAAAAAAGAAAAAAGAGGGAAAAAAGAGAAATCCCAGCTATCCTGACTTTAAGCCCTTTATCCGAGTCACGGCACCATTTATGTTAGGTTTTTAAAAAGAGGTAACCGAGTAAGAACTGCACCAGCACTCACGTGGTATTCAGGTAAGGGGTAGGTTTATTCAGTAGACCTGCTGGGACCAGGCAAGGTTGGCACTCCACGTGGCTGGGAAAGAGAGAGAGCTGGTAAAGAGAGGAAAGAGAGAGAAAAAAGCTAGAAAAGAGCAGAGAGAGCAAGAAAAGAACAGAGAGAGAGAGCGTCTGGGCCTGGGCTAGGCCTTATCTAGGGTATGGGCAGAGAAAGGTGTGGCCACATCAAATTCAGATGTGACCTCAGCGGATGCAGATGTGACCTCTTCCAGGTGTCCCAGTTGCCTAGGTAACACAGGTACTGGGTGGAGACTTTGTTGCAAGGAGGGTGGAGTCTGCTGGCCATCCAGGAGCGGACCTTACAGGTAACAGGCTGCAGGTGAAGTGAAGTGTTCCACCCAGCTTGCTAGCACTGCCAAAGGTCAAATAGCGACCACTTGGCACTACTGTACCTGCAGAAATGGACCAGCCAAAAAAGCTGGAAAAGCAAACTATATTCTTAGAAAAGTCGGGAACAACCTCAAGCAATGCTCTCAGGATTGCATTGATTTCTACTAAAGAAGAACAGAGAGCTAGATTGGCAGAACCTTCTCATTCAATAACCTCACATCACACGGTGGAGACTAGGGGAGCGAGAGGCAAAGTGGTCTGTTCTGTCCATCAACCTTACTCAGCTGACCAGAGGTAGAGCCAGTACCCTGGCTTTAGGACTCTCCATTCTTCTCTTCTTAGTGATCTATGCAGTGGACTCAAGAGGTCAAAGATGTTTGATATAGACGTAAGTGATTCACGACTCTCCCTTCCTCCCTCCCATTAATTCTCACCACCCCACAAGACCACAGGTAACTGAAACAAAGCAAACAATGGCTGCCTTGTCTGATATGAATATATGCTTCCTTTACATTTCAGCCTGGAAACACTGGCAATAAACCAATGTTTCTGTGTAGCAGAAATCTAAGAGAGAACACTCCAACCCAGCCCTACTTAGAAGGGTCTCTTGACATGAACAGTGGTTATTTCACAGGCCTCTTGGTGGAGGTTAATATCAATTTGAGATGAGTGAAACTGGGTTTGGAGACAGAGGGGGAGCAGGAGGGGGTGGAGGGAGCCAGCGGGAGAGAGGGAGAGACTGGGAAAGAGTACAGGGAGGATCAAAGCTGTTTGCCACACAGAGAATGAAGGATTATTCACTTTCTGGATTTTTTTCACGCCTGCAGCGCACATGGGGACCTAATTGGTCAGAAGTATAGACAGGCAGCTCCTGCCTAGGGGCAGAGCCAGGGGAGGGAGGGGTAGTTTCTGCAGCTGCAAACTATTAGAGGCAGGCTCACCACCCTGCGCCTGCTTTAATTGCTCTTCTGTGTGTTTCCTTCACTCAAGACCACTAATGTCTACTTGGAAGCCTTTCTGATCTCAGAGGTGATGGGCTTGCCGGCTGTCAGACGTGCCGGGGAGCACGGAAAGCAGGAGATGAGTCTTAGGGGAGGAAGGCACACGCTGAGCCTGGGGATTGTTGCTGGGCTGAGAAAGGCCCAGCCTCACACTCATTCCAGTTCCAGTGCCCTCCGTCCCAGCCCGCATCACCAGCAGGGCTAGAGGATAAAATGGAGGGTAACAAGCACAAGGCATGGAAGCCCCAGCAGCCAAGTATGCCAGCCAGCCTGACAATCTGCTCCTCTAGCCTTTTCTGGCCTTGTGTTTAAAATGGGGTGTGTGCCCAGTTCACTGCGTAACTGTGTCGATGAAATGACATCACAGTGAACAAAGGCTTCCAGGGATCATTATCATGGACCACGACTCTCCTTGACTCCTCTCTGCCAGCCCCCCTGATTTTTTAGATTCAAGTTCCCATTCTGCCCTTCTCAAAGCCCTGTCCCTGCTCTTCTTCTGCTCAAGGCTAGTGTTCTGCCACCAGAGCCATAGTTCAACTTCTGGCTTTTCAGATAAGAGTTTCATGGACTTCACTACTCCAGGTCTGGCTTTGAATCTTGATCCTCAGATCTCAATCTCTTAAGTAGCTAGGATTACAGGAGTGAACCACTAGTGTCTGGCTTGCATACCTGTCTTAATTTGTCTTTAACAGCCAGCATAGAACATGTTCAGCATAGTAGTTGGAATATACCACATATGCATCTCAAACTACTTTGTGGCTATCCGTTGTTATTGGTCTCTTTGCCTAAATTATCCAATTAAGTTGAAAATACTAGAAGGGGGTACCCAATCTATTGTGTATTCTGCATAGTACCTAGCTCATGACAAAGCTTCAGTAAAGAGTTGCTACTTCTGCTGGATACCAGTGGCTCACACCTGTAATCCTAGCTAATCAGAAGACTGAGATCTGAGGAACTTGGTTCAAAGCTAGCCCAGGCAGGAAAGTCTGTGAGATTCTCATCTCCAATTAACCACCAAAAAAGCCAGAAGGGGTAGAGTACTAGCCTTTAGCAGAAGAAGCTCAGGGACAGGGCCCAGGCCCTGAGTTCAAGTCCCAGGACCAACACACACACACACAGAGTTGCTGCTTCTGATACCTAGCATTGCTGGAGGTAACATTCTTCTATGTCAGACTTGCTCAGTTCTGCTCTCAACATTTAGAACAAGGCATTGCACATAGCATCAACTCAATAAATATACTCTAAATGGATAAATAATGTGACATTGTAGTTAAAAACGCCCGACCTAGTTAACACATGCAATAGATTGGATGTTTATATCCCCTCTGAATTTGTATATTGAAATACTGTCCCCCAGGGTAATGGTATTAGCAGATAGGGCCTTGGGAAGGTAGCGTGTCATGAAGCAGAGCCCTCCAGAATGGAATTAGTGTCTTTATAAGAGAGGTCCAGTGGGGCTTCCCTGCCTCCATGTCAGGTTAGAGCACTATGAGAAAGTGGGTCTTCCAATGCCAGCTCTTGTGAGCCTTGGCCTTTGGCTTCTCTGCTTTGAGAATAGTGAGGTGGATAATTTTGTTATATGTGGGGGCTGACAGAAAGTCTGAGTCCTAGTCAAATGCTACAAACTCAAACTAAATGGGGTCCAAAGAGAACTTCTAATTTTCTCCAACACGTCCCTCCTCACCCCCAAAACCCCAGCAAACATTTCCCATCTTGATAATTTAGTTATCTAGATCTGGGAATAATACTTGTAGTTAATAGTCAATCCACTATCGTGTTTTACAAGCTCTTGTCTTATCCCTACCCCAAAGATCATCTTCACATAAAGACAGGTAGGCAAGCACATGACATCAGCCTAACATGGTTGACAGGATAGTATGGAAACAGGTATGGAATGCTGAGACCACTGTCCTGCATTAGACATCTTCCAAACTATATCCAACCTCAGACAGTTACCTTTATAGCCATCATCCTAATTCAACCACCAACATCCTGGCTACCTCTGTGCCCCAACACACAGAGCCTGAGTGTGCTTTTCTTTCTTTCACCTTGATTGTTCCATATTGCTCCAGTTCCTTCCCATTTTCCTCCTCTTCCTCTTCTTCTTCTCCTCTTCCTTCTCCTTCTTCTTTCTTCTTCTTCTTCCTTCTTTTTTTTCATTCTCTCTTTCTTTCTTGTACTTGGGCCTGAACTCAAAGCCTCGTGTTCTTAATTACCCTTTTCTACTCAAAGCTGGCCCTATACTACTTGTGCCACACCTCCACTTTCTACTAGTTAATTGGAGTCTTATGGACTTTCCTGCCTGGGCTAGTTTTTTGTTGGTGGTGGTAGTCGTGGGGCCTGAACTCTGGGCCTGGGTGCTGTCCCTCAGCTCTTCAGCTCAAGGCTAGCACTCTACCACTTGAACCAAAGCGCCACTTCTGGCTTTTTCTGCTTATGTGGGTGGTGCTGAGGAATCAAACCCAGGGCCTCATGCATGCAAGACAAGCTCTCTACCACTGAGCCGCCTTCCCAGCCCAAGCGTGGGCTAGCTTTGATTCTCAGTCCTCAGATCTCAGTCTCCTGAGAAGCTAGAATTATAGACATGGGTCACCTGTGCCTGACTCAATAGATGTTTATTTCCAATGATGAAATAAATCCTTCTGTGGCTATCTCAATGTTCAACCTATTAAATCACTTATAACTACACAAAATAACTCTACACAATGCCGACTACCTTAATATAAAAACTACCCCAAAATACAAAAAAGGCCTTTGGTCAAAAAAGAATGAGCAGCATAGCTTGGGGAAAGCACAGTAAGAATTTGACAATATCTAGTCCACAAAGATTAGTAAAAACTTTATAAGAACTTTGCAGTATACAATGAAATAAACTTTCTCATGCATCTTAGCAAGATGCATGAAAATTGCTATAAACAATTTGGTGAGTAATTTGGCAGTATATATCCAGAGACATGAAAATGTTCATACTACTCAAATTGGTAAATGCTCTTCTAGAAAAAAAATTCTAGGTGTTTCCATGAGACACAGACTAAGCTCTCAATATAAAGACCAAAACTACAAAACTTTTAGAAGACAGTAAAGGCGTTGATTTTTGTGACCCTGATTAAAGCAATAGATTTTTATAGATGATGCAAAAGCATGAGCAACCAAAAGGGAAAAAAATAGATTAAAATTCAAAACTTTGCATATCAAAGAACTCCATAAAACAAGCAAGAAGAATGGGGAAAATGTCTAGATTTTTGCTCAGAAAATGAAAATAAGTCTTTGCACACTTGTTACTCAGAGGCTGAGATCCTCAAAGCCAGCTAGAGCTGGAGAGTCTGTGGGATTGTTATCTCTAAATACCTGAAAGCCAGAAGTGGAGTTGTAACTCAAATGGCAGAGGACAAGCCTTGAGTGAAAAAGCTAAGGGACAACTCCCAGGCCTTGAATTAAGCTCTAGTCCCAGCACACACACACAAACAAACAAGTTCTAGAGATAGAAAATGAGGCTGGTCAGCCCAGCACTGGTGGTTAAAGCCTGTAATCCTAGCTATTCAGGAGGCTGAGAGCTGAGGATTGTGTTCAAAGCTAGGCCAGACAGGAAAATCCCTGAGACTCTTATCTCCAATTAACGACCCGAAAATGGGAAGTGGAGCTGTGGGCTCAAAGTAGTAGAGTGCTAGCCTTGAGGAAAAAAGCTTAAGGACTGCACACAGGCCTTGAGTTCAAGCTCCAGGACCATAGAAAGAAGGAAGGAAAGGAAGAAAGAAGGAAGGGAGGAAGGAAGGAAAGATGGAAGGAAGGAAGGAGAAAATGAGGATGGTTGTACTATTGTAAATATACTCATTATGCTAAGTGAATTTTAACATATCTGAATTATATCTCAATAAAGCACTTATTTGAAAGATGTTCACTATAGTTCATTTATCCAAGTAAAACAAGAAAAGATCGAAATGTCTTTTCAGAATATTAACTGAAAACTACTCTATTGGATAGAATATTAATCATTCAATTATGTCTATCAAATGTTGTCATACCATTTACAATAATTATGAAATAATATTAAGATACAGTCATATATATACATATATATGTATATGTGTGTGTGTGTGTGTGTGTATATATATATATATATATAATTAAAATCCTAATTGTTCTGGCTTTTTCCCCCCTAAGGATAAAAACCACAAACTTTTAATAAAAGATGACGATGGGTAGTTGACTATAGATAGTCTATATTTCTTAAGTTTTATGCAAATAATATATACTATTTTTAAATCTTTATTATTTAAAATAGTTTTTAGAAATGTCACAATCATTGCAGATGGGGAACACTTTCAGTTTTGTAAAGAGCAGTTTGGGTCCCTCAGTGTGGCCTGTAAGGCTCTCCAGCAAGGTTATTCCCCTGAGACACCATGTTCCGAGGGAGAAGGGACCAGAGTACCAGGCTGGCCACAAACAGCTCTGTACATGTGCATCTAGATTGGCCTGGCCTAGGCCTGAGCATCATCTTTAGAAGCAAAGAGCCTCTTCTTTTCCTCTGACTGTGGTGAGTCTTTGAAAAGCCCACTGTCATTTCCAGAGTAACAGGAGGAGGAGGTCCAGAGTCCAGGTGGCTCTCCTTTGTCTAGCCTCGCTGACTGTTTATTTCCTTTTTTATCTCCTGGTGGCTCTGCCCTTCAGTGACACCAATGATGTTGTTACAGGTGCTGGCTCACCCCGGCCTCATTTTGCTCTGGAAAGAATTTTGGTCAAATCAAATACCCCTGTGGAAACTCAAGCTGAATTGTCTTCATATTCTATCGTTTTGTTTTAACACCCCCAGCAGCCCCAGCCAGTCAGGGTCTCTGCTGGCAATTCAGCCATTCACCAGCTTCAAGTGTAGTTATAAAGCTCTGGAATGTTTCCAACACCACAGATGAAATCATTCATTTTCTTCAAATTCTTCTTTGAAGGAAAGCAAGGTTCTGTTCATCTGGAGATGAGGGATAGTGGCTTTTGAGTGAACAGGAAGCTGCTATCAGACAGCAATGTTCCACATTTCATGCATGGACCAAGGCATCCTCCTCCATAGGTCCTGGCACTTTAAGGAAACCAACCAAGGTTCAACCCTCAGCCCAGGGCAGCAAAACAAGTAGAAGAAAAGAAACGAAACTATGCACGTGATCTTTCTGATTTAATAATAATCACCTGACCATTTAAATAAGCTTAATTAAAGGTTTCGCATTTAGTAAAAATGGCAACCAACCCCTTATAGTTCAGAAAGACCTTTACTTTTTGGGGGGGGGGTCCAGTCGTGGGGCCTGAACTCTGGGCCTGGGCGCTGTCCCTCAGCTCTTCAGCTCAAGGCTAGCGCTCTACCACTTGAGCCACAATGCCACTTCCAGCTTTTTTCTTTTTGCTTATATGGTGCTGAGGAATCGAACCCAGGGCCTCAGGCAGGCAAGGCAAGCACTCTACCACTGAGCCACCTTCCCAGCCCCGATCTTTACTTTTTATATGAACTCCTATACTTCTCTCAACAACCCATGCTTATAACCCTTTTTATGGATGAGGAGATCTAGATCCTCCCCCAGTTCACATAGCTAGCATTACAGAGGTGAATTTGAACTCTAACTGCAAATTCTGTTTTTTGTTTCTTGGTTTTTTTTTTTTTTTTTTGGTGGTGGTAGCGGTGCTAATGGGCCTTGAACTCAGTGCCTAGGCACTGTCCGTTAGCTTTCTTGCTCAAGGCTGGCACTCTATCATTTGAGCCAGAGCTCCACTTTTTGGCTTTTTGTTGGTTAGTTGGACATAAGAGTCTCATACAGTTTGCTGCCCACAATCCTCAGATCTGAGCCTCCTCTTCCAGGATCATGAGTACACTATAACTTTTCAAGGAAAAGCAAGTTTTGCTCATTGGAGTTGGGGTGATTTTGCTCTAGGTTGAACTCTGCTAATTGGTCTAGTGGGCAGAATGTCACATTCACCCCTCCTCTACCTGATCAGGCCTGGCTAAACAGAGGAGAGTATGTAGCATAGAGGACTCTTTCCAACTCCAATTCCCAGTGGAGCTCCCAGTAGCACCAAAAAGAAAGCCATTACTTTAAAGAAGGCCCTAGCAACCTCTAGCCAAGAGGGTGAGGCTGGACTTCCATGATAGTGTGTGGGAAAGGCAGCACCATGGAAAGCCCAGCCTCCCTGGGCATTTAGAGTATCAATGGTGTTCTGAGCTGTTCAATATATACCTCCATCTTAGTCTTCTGAGTGACATGCCCCTGATTCACAGCAATAACTGGAAACATCTGGCAAATGAACAAACTCCAGTCATTGTAGGCCCTGTTTATAGCTATGGCCCGTCTGTCTGGTGTCAACCCATCCTCTGCAAGAGAAGCAGAAAAGCATCATCCAGGATCAGTCTCCTCTGCACTGCCTGATCACATCTCCAGTCTCATTTTACAAACATCACAGCACAAATAGAAGTGTTTTTGGAGCGTCTCAGAGTATCAGTGAGAGCTCCCAGTTGCCAGGGCCTCTTCGGCTCTACATTCTATTCATCCAGCCCCACACTTTTAGGAGCAGAGAGAGTTGGCTCCCAATGGAACGTTGAGGCTCCATTCTTGGAGCTTTTACATGATTTATGATTAGTTCCCTCTTTTTGATGAGGAATCTGAGGCATGGCAACCCTGAGAGGTACCCCATTACCTACGTGAAACAGATTCATGGTTTTATCCACAGCCCAGGATAGCTAGGAACAGTTCCACGTGTAAACACAATCATTCAGGACCCGTGTAAGAAGGGTGCAGTGTGCATGATAGACAAGAGGGTGATGGTGGGAAGTAGAGTTTCTGTAAGGTGGCTAAGCTAAATAGACCCAAATAGATTGACTTTGTAGAAAAACAATATGGTTTCTCCCCAGTTCTAGCTTGGAAAATGCTGTCCGATGAGAAAGTGTAATTTTTCCCTCTCTTCTGTTCTCCTTCTGGTATTGCATATCTCCATTGTTATACCTTTTGTAGTTGTCATAGAGTTCTTAGATGCTATATTCCACTTTTTGTTATTGTTTTCCATGGTTTTTTTTTTTCCTATTTGTGATTCAGTTTGAGAGTCTTCTATTGAGAAACTCTAAAGCTCAGAGATTTATTTCTCAATTGTGGGCATTCTACTAATAAGTCCACAAAGGCATTTTCTTTTCTGTTATAGTGGTTTTTATCTCTAGCTGGGAAGGTGGCTCAGTGGTAGAGTGCTCTTGCATGCATGAGGCCCTGAGTTTGATTCCTCAGCACCACATACACAGAAAAAGCCAGAGGTAGTGCTGTGGCTGAGGGCCCCAGAGTTCAGGCCCCACTACCAGTACAAAGAAAGACAGAGACAGAGACAGAGACAGAGAAAGTCAACAATTACATCTGACTTACCTTCAGAAATCATGTACCCAAGCAGAAAGTGGAGTAAAATACCATGCGAAAGAGAAAAGAATACCAGCCTAGATTTCTATACCCAAACAATTATCCTTTAGGAATGAAAGAAAAAACATTACTAGGGGGTTAACTAAAGTGGCAGAGGTCTCACTTAGCAAACATAAATCCCTGAGTCCAATCCCAAGCACCACAATTTGCAGCAAGGGCAGGGGGTGGGGGGTGGGGGTGGAGAGAGGGGTAAAGGGAAGAGGGGAGATGTTTATTAATAGGCTTAAATCTTTCCCAAGTATTAAATAATTTAAATCAATATTCAATAACCTTTCAGAGGAGAAAGCACTAGACTCAGATGAGGTCATTGGTAAGCCCTACCAAACATTTTTATTCTTTATTGGCATAGGGGTTTAACTCAGGACTTCACACTTGTTTGCTCAGCCAGAGTTCTACCACTTGAGCCTTACCACCAGTTAAGCTTTTTGGTAATTATTTTGGAGTTGGAAGACATTTCTGTATGGGCTAACTTTAAAATGTAATCCTCTACAATAGCTCAATAACTATGTACATATGACCATATAAAATGATGCTAATTGAAATGAACTCCAAGACATGGAAACAACAGGTCTTTTTCTTTGGGTTGTTGACCTTGTTGTTGTCAATGTACTATATCAAGCTCCTTCTTTTTATTTTATTTCATTTTTCTTTTTCCATTGGCTTATCACTGACAATCACTGTCTTTGATTCTGGTACCCTGCACACACACACACACACACACACACACACAATATACATATACATACATATATATATATATATATATATATATATACATATATATATATATATATATATACGTTTATCTGATTTGGGGAGGGGGAATAACAAAGTGGTGAAACAAGGACAAAGGGCGATTCAATGCAACAATGACACTCACAGGACACTATGGTGGAAATGAACTTTACAACTTTGGGGGCCAGGGAAGTGTGGGGGAGGGAAGAGATAGTGGGAGAAAAATGAAGAAGTAGGCAACAATGTTCAACATTACCTTATTCATGTAGCTGTAACCCCTCTGTACAGCACCTTTACAATAAAATAAAATGTATTTTTTAAAATGTGAGCCTCTAGATCTCAGAGTCTTCAGAAGTTAGGATTACAGGCATGAGTCACTGGCACACAGCTAATTCTAACAAATATTTAAGGAAGAAATTGCACCAAATTCTCTATGATCTCTTTCTGAAGATGGAAAAAGTACTATTTTCTAATTCATCCTATGAAGCCAGCATCACCTTAATATCAAATCAGACAAAAATATTATGAGGAAGGAAAATTACTAATATCCCTCCTAAACTAGATATAAAGATTCTCAACAAAATATTAGTAAATCAAATCCTACAATGTATAAAAAATTATACAACACAGTCAAATGGGTATTTATCACAGGCAAGATTAAATATTAATATCAATATTAAAAGATCAATGTAAGCTGGGCACTTAGCTACTCAGGAAGCTGAGATCTGAGGATCACAGTTCAAAGCCAGCTCAGGCAGGAAAGTCCATGAGACTCTTTTTTTTTGGGGGGTGGGAGGGGTTCTGGTCATGGGGCCTGAACTCTGGGCCTGGGTGCTCCGTCAGCTCTTCAGCTCAAGGCTAGCACTCTACCACTTGAGCCACAGCGCCACTTCCGGCTTTTTTCTTTTTGCTTATATGGTGCTGAGGAATCGAACCCAGGGCCTCAGGCATGCAAGGCAAGCGCTCTACCACTGAGCCACCTTCCCAGCCCCCATCCATGAGACTCTTATCTCCAATAAACAACCAGAAAACTGGAAGTGGAACTGTGGTTCAAGTAGTAGAGCACTCACCTTGAGCTGAAGAGCTCAGGGACAGTGCGCAGGCCCAGAATTCAAGCCCCATGACCCACCAAAAAAAAAAAGAAAGAAAGAAAGAAAGAAAGAAAAGATGAATGTAACCATTTATATAAAGAAAATCACATTATCATATCAGAAAATACAGGTGAAAAAAAATGACAAATCCAACATTCATTCTGGATAAAACTTTTCAGTGACCTGGGAACAAAGAAGAACTTCTTCAAGTTGATTTAAAAAAAAAAAAAAACCCTACAAAAATCTATAAGCAGGGCACTGGTGGTTCACACCTGCAATCCTAGATACTCAGGAGGCTGAGATCTGAAGATTGCATTTCAAATTCAGCCTGAGCAGAAACGTCCATGAGATTCTTATCTCTAATTATCCACCAGAAAACCAGCTGTGGCTCAAGGTAGTAGAATGCTAGTATTGAGTGAAAGAGCTCAGGGACAGCACCCAGGTTCTAAGTTCAAGCCCCTCAACCAGCAACAAATCTACAGCTAACATCAGACGTAAGTGTGATAAACTCAAAACTTTTCCCACTATAATTAGGAACAAGGCAGTGATGTCCTGCAGAGCACGTGGGCAGCAAAGATGGCGCTGAGAGGGAGTTGAGTGGGCAGAGCCCAATTCACCTTATGATCAGTGCCTAACCAGCCCATGCATGTAGGGTGTGACCTTGACAGTGATTGGTTCCTCTTCCTCCCCTGCCATGCCACCTGCCCTTTTTGGCTTTAAAAAGGGCTGCTCTCTGTTAATAAACAAGTTTTCTACCTGCTGGATTTGGCTCCTTGCTGTGTCTGATTGTCTCCCAGGCTGAGGGAGGCTGGGGAACGGGCGAGCGCCGCACTTACCTTTCCTCTGACCCTGTCAGTCTGTCTTTCATGGGACAGACGAAGACCCAACAATGTCCCCCTCATCATTCTTTTTCAACATTAGTCTGAAAGTCTTAGCTAATGTTAATAAGAAAAGGAAAATAAAGCTGGGTGCTGGTGGCTCACGCCTATAATCCTAGTTACTCTGGAGGCTGAGATCTGAGGATCAGGGTTCAAATCCAGCCTGGGCAGGAAAGTTTGTGAAACTCTTATCTCCAATAAACCACCAGAAAACCAGAAGTGGCACTGTAGCTCAAGTAGAGTGTTAGCCTTGAGCTGAAGAGCTGAGGGACAGCGCTCAGGCCCAGAGTTCAAGCCCCACGACCGACTAAAAAAATAAAAATAAAATAAGAAAAGGAAAATAAATGGCCATAAAAATCTATGATAAGGATAAAAACATTCAAACTATGTCTGTTCACAGAAAATATGATTGTCTATATAGAGAATCCAAAAGAATTAACCAAAAGTGGGAAAAACACCTGTTTCTGGAACTAATGAATGATTACAACAAGGTTGTAAGTCACAAAGTTAATATACCAGTCCTGGGGTTTGAACTCAGGGCCTGGGTTCTGTCCCTGAGTTTCTCTGTGCTCAGAGCTAGCACTCTTCCACTTGAGCCACAGCACCTCTTCTGGCTTTTTCTGTATATGTAGTACTGAGGAATCGAACCCAAGGCTTCATGCATGCTAGGTAAGCACTCTACCACTAAGCCATATTTTTAGCCCTCAATGGCTTTCTTACACATCAGTAATGAACAAGAACCTTGCACAGGTAAGTGTCATATCTTTGCTATTATATAATATGTTAACTGAGTTAAGTACTTCATCACACCCATCAAAATCTAATCTACAGAACTCCATAGCTTTCAAGGCACTTCAAAGACCTTACCTTGTCTGAACCTCCTAAGAGCCTTTGGTGATAAACAGTACTCTCATTTCCATTGGGCAGATGGGGAAGATAAGGTACAGCCCACAGAAACATAGTGGCCCAGGTCAAGTCTTCTACCCTCCCCCACATCCTCTCCAGTGTACAATGACTGACTTTTGAGGTCAGACGTTAAAATTGATCCTCAGCTTTGCTTGATCAAAAACTCAGAATCTCCTTAGCCCTTGTGCCCAGGACTTCCTCCAGGATTGGGATGCTAAAAGATTCTTTTTTTCTTTTCTTTTTTTTGTCGGTCATGGAGCTTGAACTCTGGACCTGAGCACTGTCTCTCAGCTCTTCAGCTCAAGGTGAGCACTCTACCACTTGAGCTACAGCGCCACTTCTGGTTTTCTAGCCATTTATTGGAGATAGGAGTCTCGCGGTCTTTCCTGCCGGGGCTGGCTTTGAACCACAATCCTCAGATCTCCCCTCCTGAGTAGCTAGGATTACAGGCGTGAGCCACTGGCACCCAACTTGCTGAAAGATTCTTATAGAGCAAATGGATGTCTCGGCCACAGAGTGGGCAGGAGGATGTATTAGGCTCAGACAGCCTCTCTCCTTCTAAAGTTTGACACTCAGCAGTTTCCCCCAGCTAAACACTGGCTGGGTGCCAGTATGGGGGCTGCATTTGAGGCCCAGGAAGCAAAGCAGACAGGAACCACTGGGATGGGAGTATAGTACGAAGGCCTTCGTAAGTCTTGAGAACTCCAAAATGTGAGTCCAGGCTTCAAGAAATGAGCTTCTTCCAAAGGGAGCAGACCTTGGGCTCCCATAGGGTGGTTCTTGCTGGTGATCTCCTTTCCAAGAACAAGCCTGGGAGACAGGGCTCTTTGAATGTAAGTTAATAGTAATAATAATGAAGCTACAGTTCACTGAATGGTACCTATGTTGCTAAGCACATGGATATGTTTCTTATTCAGATACTTTTCGTTTACAACCTACTGTGAAGTAGGTGTTTGTTTTTATTCAAACATCACCAAAGTTTAGAAAATAAGTCATGAAAGACTCCAACATCACTAATCCCACCCTTCAAAGGTAGCTATTGTTTATAGTCTTTGTGTATTCTTCCTGACATTTGCCTAAATTTAATCAACATTATATTTGCATGCCCAATTGTGTATGCATGCGCATGTGTACATACACACAGTTTTTATGAAAATAAAGTTTATTAAACAGCTCGCTTTTCCCATGTATTTATCATTTTCCAACCCATACAAGAATGTGAAAGACTATAAGGGAATCTGGACTAAATAAAGGGATTACTGGACATCTAGAAGAGAAAATGATGAATTGCTTAGGACCCTTCTTTCCAGATTATCTGTTTCTAGGTTTGAGCTAATTTTACATCTTTACAAGGATTTGAGAGTAGAGGACACACTGACTCTTGAGTATGGACATAGAAATGAGCTCCTACCACCCGCTCATCCCCCCCCCAACTATGCAAAAGCCAATTCATTTTAGACTTCTAAAATTCAAGTTCATAACTATGTCTCTGTAGATTCTCCTTTGAATTGATTGTAATACATCCCTGGTTCATTAATTAACAATAACACATGCTTACTTTTCATGTATAGCAGAGGCATGATCTTACCTTTAAAAAACATTTTTTAGCCAAATGTGGTGGCCCATACCTATTTTCCCAGCACTAACAAGGAGAGGAAGACAAAGTCAAGGCAAGGTTAGTTTGGGTTTCATAGCAATACCCTCAAAAAAAAAATCCAAGACTGGGCATGTAGTTCTGTAGTAGAGCATGTGCAAAGCTCTGGATTTGATTTCCAGCACATTAAAAAAAAATCATCTTTTAGCAACAGGTCTTGAAACCTGTAATTCTAGCTATTCAGGTGGCTGAGATATGAGGATTGAGGTTCAAAGCCAACCCATGTAGGAAAGTCTGTAAGACTCTTATCTCCAATTAGCTACTAAAAAGTCAGTTGTGGCTCTAGTGGTAGAGTATTAGCTTTGAGAAAAAAGCTAAGGGACAGTGTTCAGGCCCTGAGTTCAAGCCAGTACTCACAAACACATACACACATACACCTGTTTACCGTGGAACATAGTTGGGGAAACTCACATGACCAGAGAATGATCTTGGAGGCCTAACCTTGTACAATGCCCTTATTTATTGAATGTGTAATGCTAGAGCAGTTGATTCTCCCTCTCTAAATTTTATTCTCATGATCTATATAAGGAGAATAAAAACTCTGAATTACTTAGAGTTCACTGCTATAACAAACAAATTCTGGAAAGTATAATGACTTGGAAACTAAGATGTACGTTCATTTGGCACACGGGACTAAGCAGGGAACATGGCACTCAGCAATCTTTCTCCATATGAACATTCAGAAAGCCAGGATGGCGGATGCTCTGCCTATTAATTAATTAATTAACTTAGGGACACATGTTCTTGTTTGGCTTTCGCACTTGATGTTGACCAACTACCACAGAAGCCACACTTCCACTTCTGGCTTTGTTGGTGGTTAATTGGAGATAAGAGTCTCAGAGGCTTTCCTGCCTGAGCTGGCTTTGAAACTTGATCCTCAGGTCTCAGCCTTCTGAGTAGCTAGGATTACAGGTGTGAGTCTCTGGTGCCTAGCTCTGCCATTTTAAGTCTGTTTGCTTCCAATGTCCTGGTGAGGCTACCCAGTTCCATCCAGGCAGAGGTTGACAGAAAGTCCTGCCAGGTGTCTAGAAGCCAGGCTCTGAATGTTGCACTCACTTCCCGCATGGCATGGATCAAAACTCAGATCTAGGGCTGGAACTCACTAGTAATGGACACAAAGTATTCAGGAGTGCTATCTCCAAGAGGAAATACATCTATAAAGAGAGAATGACCCACAGGTCTTATGGGTTAGGGTCAGCTAGCCTCCTCTGCCACTCCTACCTCCAAGTGTGCTCTGAGCATGAAAAGAGGCTTTTGATATATGGAGAGTGCTTAGCACTGTACACCTAAACAAAAGGCAACTGTTTCAAAAGGTAGAAGAGCTGGGAGCTCATGCCTATCATTCTAGCTGTTCAGGAGGCTGAGATCTGTCTGAGGATTGTGGTTCAAAGTCTGCCTGGGCAAAAAAAGTCCATGAAATGCTTACCTCCCATTAGCCAGTTTAAAAAAAAACAGAAGTGGAGATGTGGCTCAGGTGGTAGAGCACCAACCTTGAGGAAAAAGCTAAGGGACAGTGCCCAGGCCCACTACTGGCATGCGCGCACACACAGACATAGACTCGGACACAGACACAGATACAGACAGACAGACAGACACACACACACACACACACACACACACACACACACACACACTCATGGAGGAAGATATGAATGTGAAGTTCCTAGACAGTTGAAATAGGGGACTAGCCATGAGGCCTTTTTTTCCCCCCAAGACTTCCTGGTAGCCCATATCTGCCCTGTAGAAAGGAGAGGAGAGGACTCCTTAGGGTGTTGTTCTGTCTGGAACAGCTCCTTCTTGTCTTTGCAGCCAGATGGAGAAGTGTGCTGCTCTTAGGTCTTGACAGCCTTACGGCTTCCCAGGTGGTGGCCCCCAGGGCTGCAAACCCTACCTTCCTGGAGTTGCTTAGCCAGCGGAAGGGTGGGCAGCATGCCAGCTCCCCACCCCCCATTTCCACAGCAACCTCTAGAGCACATACCACTTGCAGACACTCAGAATGCTAGGGGAAAGAAAGAGAACCATATTCAGGGCATCTGTGCAAAGGCCCAACACTGCACAAACCCACTGCCCTCCTCTGGGCTTCCCTAGCAATGTTGCCACAAAGCATGAAAGAACTATCTCAAGACCTTCCTGTGGCCTGGTGCGAATGGCTCATGCTAGTGGCTCAGCTACTCAGGAGGCTTTGATCTGAGGATGTCAGTATGAAGCTAGCTAGAGCTAACTATGAGACTCTTACCTCCAATTAATCACCAAAAAAGCCAGAAGGAGAGCTGTGTCTCAAATGGTAGAGGAACAGCTTTGAGTGTAAAAGCTCAGGGACAATGTCCAGGCCCTGAGTTCAAGCCTTTAATACTGACACACACACACACACACACACATACACACACACACAAACAGACTTTTCTCTGGTTAGGGATCCTCAAACCCCAGCTCACTGGTCTGCAGGGAATCAAAACAAGTCTATGTAGAAAATCCCTTGCCTTCGAGAATGTAAGATTTGGGGATGGAGGCATGGCTCAGTTAGCAGAATGCTAGCCAATCAGTGAAAGTGGCAGCAGAATCCAAATGTGAGTCCCAGTCTCAGGCCTAAAAAGAAAAAAAGAAAAGAATGTATGATTTCTTTCTGTGTCCACATTAATTGTGGAAACAGTTGGATCTCTAGCACATCTTACCTCCCAACAAGAACAAGTTCTGACATCCTTAGAATGGCTCCCACCTTTCTCTGCATGGAAACAAGCTTCTCCAAGCTGCCAGCAATGTGTTTGGACGACTCAGCTTGCCCTTCTTCTCATTTCGCTTTGATACACTTTCCCAGGGATCTGGGGCTTCCTTCACTATATTCCAGGATGACTAAATACATGGAAGACATACTCCAGTTTAGAATCTTTATATACTCAGGACATCCTGGCAATCTTCAGACAACTAGAGAGCATCTTGCTGATGCTGCAAATCTCCCCATACAAGTCCCCTTGCTGAGAGAAAATGCCATAGTTTGCATTTGTGCGCCCACTTATGGGTTTTCTCAAGCTGGGTGGATGCAGGGTGTGAGACTCAGTGATTTCTTCCCTGGAAGTGGCATGACCTGCAGGAGTTGCTGTTGGCTACAGCTACAGATACAGCCCCCAACTATTTATTGCTTTTGATTTCTCCTCTGTTCCCTGTATAAATTAGACTGTGACATTATTACACACTCCGACAGCCCACCGTCGACCTTCAGCACCCTCCCCTGATTTGCAGCCGTTATTCAGCATAATTTGAGTGGTTTGAGGCAAGTTAGGAGAGTGGGAAGGCCTGGAGGGGCAGGCAGAGTCCAAATTAGAAACAGATTTCAAGGCATTTGACGAGAATTAGGCAGTGGGCCAGGCGCTCGCGGGCAGCATGTGTAACCCCTCTTTAGGGACTGTCAGCTCCTCCTGGGTTTCCACAGCGGATGTTTCCTGGCCAGAACCCAGCTGGGTTTCAGTTGTCAAAGCCACAAGCCAAGACATCTGAGAAGGAGGTGGAGGGTCTGTGTGCATGCGTGTGCTCACACCCGGGGCCACATGCACACACACTTGACCCCAGCACACTCTCAGCATGGTTCCAATAAGTGTGTACCTTCAAAGACCCCCAAGTGAACTGCCCTTCACCCCCAACACCCGCACACGAGCAGACCCAGCTCCACATGGAGTGCTGTGGGATGGCCACACTTACAGGTATGCACACACAGACTTAGACTGTGCCTACCCGCCCTTTGCAAGAGAATTCAAGAACAGAATTCCCACCCTCTACCAGCCCCACTCCAACAGGGGCTGTGTGACCTTTCTCAATCTATGTTCTTAACCATGACACATAAATCATGGTAGCAGTAAAGGCCAAAGAACAGATACTAAAGGTGAACAGCAGAAACCTAGGCAGCCTCATGTGGATGTGAGAAATGACAGGGAGGATGGTTATGGTGACATTGATGGGGACTGGATGCGCCCCATCCTTGTTAGACAGAGCAGAAAGTGCTTCGCTGGCTTGATTGTTACCTTGATGAAAATGGTAAAAAGAGGCATTGTATTTATAAACCGCTTTGTTAAATAGTACCTCCTTTGTACAACTACTTAAAGATAATAATCGAATTAAAAAATGGTGAAAGGTGGGAGCCAGTGGCTGGTGTCTATAATCCCAGCTACTCAGAGATCTGAGGATCACTGTTCAAAGCCAGCCCAGGCAGGAAAATCCATGAGATTTTTCTCTCCAGTTAACTCCCCAAAAAGCCAGAGGTGGAGTTATGGCTCAAGCAGCAAAGCTCAAGGACAGTGCCCAGGCCCTGACTTCAAGCCCTAGGACCAACACACACACACACACACACACACACAGCAAAAGGCACATGCATGAATGAGTGGGTAGAGAAGGAGAAAGATCCTCCACCCCCTCCAACTGCTTAGAGGGGCACATAGTGTCAGCCTCTGGCACTTACGGGATTGGCCCTCTGGTGCCTGGGGGTCTGTGCTTGAAGCCAGGGCTCTACTCTCCCAACTCCCTCTCTGCACCCCTTGTTCTAGGCTATTCCAGCACAATCCTCTGCATTTCCTCTTGATCACACTCTTGGTAAGAAAGGGGCCCTTCACTCTTCTCCCTCTCACTTTCAAGGCTTCTCCCCAGCCATTCTAATTCCAAGAACCCTAAACCCTTCTACCTCCCTCCAACCTCAGATGAAGCCAACAGAACCCACTGCCCTGCCTTGGGAACCTTCTTGGTACAGACAATCCTTTGTTCTGAGTGCTGTGGTGATGGGGAGAGAGGTCAGGGATAAATCAGAGGTTGCCTCTGTCTGACAGGTCTGTGAACAGATTTGCATAAAGGATCATGGAAGATGCAATTGAGACATGGCAGAGAGGGTCTAAGCATGGGTTAGAATCTGGGAGGGCAATCAGATCCTATTGCACAGTCCCAAGTAGCCCCGGGTGTGGGAGAATCAAATGGGTGATACCATGCCCAGAGGCAAACTGCCATGTGGAGCAGGTTCTGCGGTCTGTGAGCAGTCAAGATGGACTGAAGTGGAACAGGGGAGACCTAGGAGGATGGGAAGAAAAACTAGTGCGTGAACGTGTGCAGTGCTGTCAGATATGTATTCTCCAGGAATGGGCTAAGCTTAAGGAACTAGAGGCAGAGGACTTACCTAATTCAAGCAGGAGATACAGGGAGCTGCAAAGAGTTTAGCATAGTTTTTGTTACATAAAGTGGAAGTCAGAGAGGGAAGGCTTCAGAGATAATCCAGGCCATCTTGGAAAGTCTCCTCTGACTCCCTCTCTCACATTCATATTCATCAGTTCAACCAATGTCATGAACAGCCATTTGATGGGTCCTGTGGTGAATGCTGAGACAGACACACTGACCAAAGAGAAGAGACACAGGTCTGTTGAACTAACGTTGCCACAATGGGAGTGGAAAGTAACCAATAGATTTGAGAGCTGTATTGGCTCTAATTGGACCAGGTTGGTAAGGTGGGGACCCTGGATGGAGAAAATACCTTTGTAGAGTAGTGGGTGATGAGTCTGCTTTGCTCTTGTTGGTTTGCAGAGCCAATGGGACAGTGGTCAGGTGGGAATATGTGGCCTTCCAGACTGGAACAGAGCCCTAGCTTAAAGACACACGGAGAACTTTCAAGAAGATGGCACAAAATAAGCCTGCTGTCTAGAAAAGTAGGATTTAGGGCAAAGGTATAGCTCTAAAGTACTAAAACAAAAACTCAGCTCAGGTGAGGTATGGATGCAAAACAAATGCCAGCCCTATTTACCAGCAAACTGGGCAGGCCTGGCTGCGGGAGCCTCACTTCCTGAAGCTTTCTCAATGAAAGGAGCTGGGGAAGGAGCCATCAGAACCCATACAGGGGGCTTGGAATGTGGCTTGGTGGTAGAGTACTTGCCTAACATGTATGAAGCCCTGGATTTGTTTCCTAAGTACCACATAAGTGGAAAGCCGGAAGCCAGAAGTGACACTGTGGCTCAAGTGGTAGAGTGTAAGAAGAAGCTGAGGGATAGTGCCCAGGCCCTGAGTTCAAGCCCCAGGACTGACAAAAAACAAACAACAACGAAACCCAGAACCCATATGGTATAGACTTTAATGTCTTGGCTTGTCCCCTGATTAGATAGTTCCTCATAACATTTAGCACAGAGCGGGTCAGAAAGTAAATGCTCAAGAAATACTCTTTTAGGAGCATGTAGGCTTTTGGCCTAGGGAAGGAGACTCTAGTGATGAGTTCAACACTGTGCCCCACCCCCATTTAAGTTCTCTTGGAATTACATGGAAGCTGCTGGCCTCTCTTGACTGCATTAGGAGAAAATCCAGTTTGCAACTGTCCTTCGTTATCTGCAGTTGTGTTTCCCATGCTTTGTTACCTACCATCAACCACAGCCCCAAACTATAAAGTGGAAAACTCCAAAAACAAACAATTCATAAATTGTATGTTATTCTGAATTGCCTCGATAAAATCTTGTGTTGTCGCACCCAGAGCGTGAATCATCTCCAGTGTGTCCACCCTGTATACGCTATCCACCAATCAGTCAATAGCCATTCTGGTCTTCAGATTGTCTGTTGCAGCATAATAATAATAATAATTATTATTATTTTTTTTTTGTGGGGCTTGAACTCTGGGCCTGGGTGCTGTCCCTGAGCTCTGCCACTGGAGCCACAGAGCCACTTCCGGTTTTCTGGTGGTTTATTGGAGATAAGAGTCTCATGGACTTTCCTGCCCAGGCTGGTTTTGAACCACAATCCTCAGATCTCAGCCTCCTGAGTAGCTAGGATTATAGGCGTGAGCTACCAGCGCCCAACAGCATCATAATTCTTTTTTTTTGGGGGGGGGGTCCGGTCATGGGGCCTGAACTCTGGACCTGGGTGCTGTCCCTCAGCTCTTCAGCTCAAGGCTAGCGCTCTACCACTTGAGCCACAGCGCCACTTCCGGGTTTTTTCTTTTTGCTTATGTGGTGCTGAGGAATCGAACCCAGGGCCTCAGGCATGCAAGGCAAGCACTCTACCCCTGAGCTGCCTTCCCAGCCCAGCATCATAATTCTTGTGTTCAAGTATCCCTTATTTTACTTAATGGTGGCTTTGAAGCACAAGAATAGAGGTGCTGGCAATTTGGATGTGCCAGTAAGAAGTTATAGAGAATAAAGGACACACATATAGTCACTAGAAGAACAACTACATACTGTTCAAAAGGATATCTGGCAGAGAGACCACATTCCTATAAACACTATTAGTACTTTGCTTTTAGTTGTTTTATTATTAATTACTATTGTTGATGCCTTGCTGTGCCTAATTTATACATTAAAACTTAATCACAAATGCATAAAGGAAAACATTCCAGCATACATAGGCTCTAATAATGTCCAATTTCAGGCATCCAGACAAGCAAGGGCTACTTACTGCATTTAATAACTCTCCAAAAGACACAACTATGCTACTGGAGACTTAAGTTTATACTCTATGAAACCCTAAATATCCACCCTACCACTGGATTCCCTAAAATACTGTCATTTTGAGGAAGTCCAGGCAAAGTGCTTAAAATAAACACGCAGACATCACAAATTTGGCTGAAATTTAAGGCTTAGCACAAATGTGAACAGCCAACCAAGGAGAAGAAGAAAGCATTTTTCTTACTAAAGCTCACCAATCCTACCTCAAGAAGAGCCCATTTAATAAATAGGAATGATTCAAAAGTTTGTGCCAAAGAAAGGCTTTTAAACAGGAGCTAGGACAACATGACAGGCAGACCTACAGGATTGAACCAGATTTTTTTTTCCCCTTGCAAAAACAACCACATTTGGGTAGGGAGTTAGTGACTCAGGAGTCTGAGATCTGAGGATTGCAGTTCAAAACCAGCCCAGGTAGGAAAGCCTATGAAACTCTTATCTGTAATTAGCCACTTAAAAAAAAAAAAAGAAGTGGAGCTGTGGCTCAAGTGGTAGAGCACTAGCCTTGAGCACAAAAGCTCAGGGACAGCTCTTAGGCCTTAAGTTCAAGCCCTAGGACTGCCACCAATAAATAAATAAAATAGCAGTTGGAAGCTCATCACACAGGAAATCTCATTCAACAGTGTAAAGAGTCTGTGAATGGTCAACTGTGGGATATAACCTTGTCTTCTTCCTGCACAGCCTAGCACATGTCCTGTGCTGACATAAGAAAAGCCACCATCCCTGCCTTTCACAATGACACAGAGCACCAGGGACCAGAGCTGACATCTTTCCTGTAACCCCAGGACCATCCTGTGTGTCAGGGCCCTGAAAATTAGGTAAGATTTGCCTGAGATCTTCAGTTCAGTGGGGCAAAGCAGAGATAAGGACCTTAGTCTCTACCTTAGGTTGAGTTCATCTACCTATTTATACTATGAACAGTAGCTGAGAACAAACTTCACCTCATCTGCCTACACTCCTCTCCAAGCAGAAAATATCTTGCTTCTTGGCAGCAATCTCTATCACTTGCCCAAGGTAAATAATTAGTCAGGCACCGGTGGCTCTTGCCTATAATCCTAGCTTTCTAGGAGGCTGAGAGCTGAGGATTGCAGCCCAGGAAAGAAAGTCTGTGAGACTCTTACCTCCAATTGGCTATTCAGAAAAAGCTGGAAGTGGCACTGTGGTTCAAGTGGTAGCGCACTCACCTTGAGTAAAAAGAAGCTCAGGAACAGCACGCAAGCCCCAAGTTTGAGCTGTAGGATGGGCAAAGAAAAAGTAAATGATTATAATGTGCGTTTGTGTGTGCATGCACGCGTGTCTGTAAACAGGATATTACAGCTAGTGTATTGGTATCCAACTCTAATCCCAGCACCCAGGAAGCAGAGGCAGGATGATCTAGAGTACAAGACTAGCCTGGGTTATATAGGAAGACCCTGATTTAAAAACAACAACAACAACAACCCTGTAACAACTAGGGATAACTCCAAGGATGGTTCAATGGTAAGCACCTAGCATGGGCAAGGTCCTTGGCCTCATATCAGTGTATTGCCTTCCCCCCAAAAATGTCAATATACAGAGAGGCATGGATTCATTTCATCCCACTTCAGTTACAGCTGGTGAAACTATGACTCAGTTTACAAGATGAAAATTGATTTTGTAATATATCTTCTCTTGTGTACCTCACATATTGCTTGTTTTTTTAAATATTGCTAGAAGAAATAATTCTCTTATTATAATATAATTGGAATCAGGCACTGATTTGCATTAAAATAGCGAACTTAATACTTTTTAAAAATTAAAAACCAATAAGGAGCTAGCCAAAGGCTTGTAGTTCATGCCTGTAATCCTAGTTATTCAGGAGATGAGATCTGAGGATCCTGGTTTGAAGCCAGCCCCAGTAGGAAGTCCATGAGACTCTTATCTCCAATTAACCACCAGAAAACAAGAAGTGGAAGTGTGGCTCAAGTGATAGAGCACTAGCCTTGAGCAATAAAGGTAAGCGATAGCTAGCACCGAGGCTTTTAGTTCAAGCCCCAGGACCAGCATATATACATAGACATACATATGTACACAAAGCAAATTGGAAAAGTATGTAAAGAATAAATCACAAAAGTGTCTTCTTATTTCTTTCAAGATGCTGGATCTGAGTCTCCTTTGAAATCTCAGATGGCGTGAGGCTGTCACAATGATATAGGAAGGAAACAGAACTAAGAAACTGTGATCATAAACTAAGTCATGGAGTCAAGACCGATAGGAGAGCTAAGGCAGTGTGGTAGCTGGCTGTGTGAGAATGGGGCCCCACAGCATCAAGGTGGGTGTGGGCCCAGGGCACTTCCGGGCTTTTGGTCAGACAGCCTGCTGAATTACTATGTCTAGGAAGTGGTAGTGACAGGGTGGGAAAGAGCATAGAGAAGTTCCTCACATCACACATAACCATCACACATAACCCTCACAAAGCCCCTCCTCCTAGCTGCCTCTTCCCTTGCCCTCCCTTGAAGACCAGTTACCTAATCTGCAACAAGACTCGATGGTTATCTGGATCCCTAACGGCTCTGGAATGCCACAAGTCTTGAATTCAGATATGACACTAGTTAGTGAGAGATAGGCAACCCCCACCCCACCCCCACACCTCCTGTAACCCCTACAGCTTGTGCAATGTAACACATAATACATACTGACAGCTAGTGATAGAAGACTCAACAATAGCTGATCTGTGTTAAGCAGAGTCCACAATCAGAGAGGGTTCTCTATGTATTGTCACATTTTGTGCCCGTCATCACCAGCATAGGTCAGAAGACAGAGCTTAGTCAGGCTGAGTAATTTGCCCAGGTGATTGCACCAGATGTCCAGCCCCACACTTGGCATCCTACCTCTGAGGATGCTGGTCTATTTCTAAAGGTTTAAGTTGGAAAAGCTTGACTGTTTATCCATCTGTGTCCAGTACCTCTCGGGTAATCAGCACTGGAAGCAATGCATCACTTCGATTAGTGAGTTTGGAAGAAGAGCCTGTACTTATAGATCTGGCCCCATCTATCTCCCAAGACAAGAGTTGCCTTCAGACCAGGGGGAGGCCCACAACTGCCCATCTGTGCCAGCCACTGGCAGGTAAGAAAGGCTTTCCATGCCAGGGGGAAGCATTAGCAAGCCCACTTTACCCACACCTGAAGCCTCACTTTCCTTCAGTCATAGTAATACTTCCTCTCAGTTACTTCTGAACTTGGGAAGCAGACAATGTTGCTTTTCACTGGGACCTGAAGAGTCATACCAATATGGTCACCTGATGCAGCCTTCCAGAGAGAAATGCCAGAAAGGTTGGGGATGGGACACTTCTCAAGAATGGTACATCTTAGAGTCAGAAGAAGAAGAATACAAGCCACATGTGATTTCAAATTCTCTAGTACCCAAATTTGAAAGGAAAAGGAAACGGATGCAGTTCATTGTAATAATCTATTTTACTGAATTCAACATATATTTAAATGATCATTTAAATGCATACTTAAAATGTATATACCCCAGTGTAGAATGTGTCTAGTGACTACCACTGTAGGCAAACAGTCTTAAACAGATGCCATCTGGCTCTGTGCCCACAAGAATCGGTTCTCCCCAACAATGTCCAACAATGAAGACTTCCAGGCATGGAAATGTCCCTGCCTCTTCAAGCATCCTACTTACTTGAGGCTATCTCTAGTTACTAGAAATACCTTGGATTTCACTGGATCCCAGTCCCTCTCAGCTTGCCCCTGGTCTCTGAGACGCAGTTAGAATGGGATATATTTCCCCTAGAAAAAGGTCTTCAACCCTGTGGAAATATCTACCCTGCCTTTCCTGGCTGCTGGCTCTCTGACTCATACCTATTGCTGGTCTTGTTTGGTGGGACAAAGCTTTGGATTTTTTTTTCTTGCTTGGGAACACTATATTTAGAACCACCCTGGACACCTGTTGTTTTCTGACTATCCAGTATTCAAACAGCCTTCCTATTTTAAAAGAATCCCAAAATAAGTAAGGTTCCAGCTCACCACCCCACACTTAGACTGAAGGGGAACTGGCCCTCCCTCTCTACACCTCATCATTTTGCTAAATGTGGGCTTATGCTTGAGAGCTTGGAGCCAATAGGAAAGCATGAAGACTAAGAGATAGCACAACTTGCTTATGATTGGCAGTCAGATTACAGGTCCAGCTGACAGGCAGCAAATGTCCTGGGATGGTTGCCCCATGCACAAGAACCAGCGTCTGCCCAGGAGCTGGTGACTCCTGCCTATAATCCTACATACTCGGGAGACTGAGATCTGAGGACCTCAGTGTAAAGCTAGTCCAGGCAGAAAAAGCACGTGAGACTCATCTTCAATTAACCACCAAAATGCCAGAAGGGGAACTATGACTCAAGTGGTAGACTGTCAGCCTTGAGTGAAAAGGCTGAGGGACCGCACCCCAGCCCTGAGTTCAAGCTCCAGTGCTGGCACAAAAGAAGAAGGAGGAGGAGGAGGAAGAGGAAAGAAAAGAAAGAAAAGGGACCTTGTGCAAGAGCAAGCCTCTGTGGTTTGTAAGAGAACCACAGCGTATGGGACCTTGTGAATACTGACTGCTACATACCAGAAGAGACTCCCTGGGCCAAGCCCTCTTTCCTCTGTGAGCCTCTGCTTGCATGAATGACATGAGGAGCTCCCAGTTGGACTGTACTAGATCTCTGAGCCTCTAATACAGTCTTTACCATGACTACAGGATAACTGAAAAGAGGTCTAGAATATCACTTTCCACTGCTAGTTTGCTGTATTTTAATTATTAATTGTCCTGCCTCCAAAGATATATCTGGAAAAGGCATGGAACCCAGGCTGCTGTTGAGAAGTAGATGAACCTTTAAGAGATGGGGTATAGTGGGAGGTCCTAAGGTCACTGGGGGGTGTGTATTCACAGGGGACTTTGGGACACCAGTCCCTTTCTTTTCCTCTCTTTAGCCATGAGATAAGGGGTTCTATTCTACTATATGCTTCCATCATGAGATAATGAACCAAAACTTCCAAAAAAATGAGTCAAAATAAATCTTTTCTCTGTATTAACAGTCTCAGGTATTTGTTATAGTACCAAGAAACTAAGATACAGTTCTCCAAGAGTAACTCCAGATCCACCTTTGGTTTCTAAACTCCAGATGATTTTCCAAGATTGAGACCAAGACCAAGGTGGAAATGCAGTGTGCTCCGCTATAGCAGAGACCCACAGTTTCCATAGCTACCTGGAAGCATAGCTCTGGGGTCTTGGGTGTGTGAGCATAGGATTTAGAGTCAGGACCACCTAATGTTAGAGTCAGGCCAGACCAGATGTGCAGGGACGCTGTGCAAATGTTTTTTCTTTCCAGATCATAGTTTACAAGGACAGCAAAATACTGGGTGATTGGTAAGGGGTTTCTTCTTTTCTAGGTCAGATTCTCTGTCACTTTGATCCCGTAGGGGCTGATTTCCTGCCTTTTGTCCTTACTTTTCTTCTTCAGTGCTTTTACAAGTTCATGAATGGATAAACAAAAGGCATTGTAAGGGTTGAAGAAAGGAGACTTCTACAAGGCTCAGGCAGAGGAGAGCATATTTTTAGGAGAACTAAACTGCTGGCCCGCACCAGATGTAGATGTGGAGAGCGAGATTTTATGGCCCAGAGATTATATAGGGGAGGGTAAGAAGGAGGTGTAGCTGCAGCCAATGGGGAAGTGACCTCAGAGCCTGAGGAACCTCCCACTGTCTGAAGAAGGCATAACACCGGAGGATGAGGAAGTGACCTCAGAGTCTGGGGGTCTCCCACCGTCCACAGGTATACTAGTTACTTGGGTTACAGGTGCTGGGCAGGGACATCTAGGAAGGGCCAGATTCGGTAATGCAGTAGTGCACAGAGAGAGAACAAAGGGAAGGGGCCATTTTTTCCTCCCAGACTTAACAAAGGTTAAATCTATACTATGGACTATTGTTCAGCCTTAATAAGGAATTAAGTTATTGATAGGTGCAATGGTGTAGACGGATCTTGACAATATCAGGCTAAGCAAAAAAAGCAAGATGGCACAGACAACATATGATTTGATTCCCTTTACCTGCAATGTTTAGAAGAGGGAAAGCTGATGTCTAGGGCTGGGAGGAAATGGGGAGTGACTACAATGTCACTCCCCATTTTTTTGTTTTTTGTTGGTCATGGGGACTGAACTCTGGGCCTGGGCACTGTCCCTCAGCTCTTCAGCTCAAGGCTTGTGCTCTACCACTTCAGCCACAATGTCACTTCTGGCTTTTTCTGTTTATGTGGTGCTGAGGAATCGAACCCAGGGCCTCATGCATGCAAGGCAAGCACTCAACCACTGAGCCACCTTCCCAGCCCAGGATTTTATATTTTTAAGTGTGTGTGAGCGTGCACGCACACGCACATGCATGCACACAGGTTCTGGAGCCTGAACTCGGGGCCTGGATACTGTCCCTGAGCTTTTTTGCTCAAGGTGAGTATTCTGCCACTTGAGCCACATTTCCTCTTTAGGTTTTTTTTGGTAGTCAATTGCAGATAAGAGTCTCATAGACTTTCCTGCTCAGGCTGGCTTTGAACCACAATCCTAAGATTTCAGCTTCCCGAGTAGCTAGGACTGAAAGTGTGAGCCACCAGTGCCAGATTCTAAGGATTTCTTTTAGGGATGATGAAAATGTTGTAAAATTGTTGCTACAAAATTTGCACAACTCGGTAAATACACACCAAGACCCCTTGAATTACAACTGAAATGGGTGAATGTGGTATTTGATTTGTATCTCAATAAAGCTGTAAAAACCAGACACATTTATGAGAAATACAATATATTATAAAAACTGTGCTCATGACATTGGCAATTAGTCTTAAAAATTAAATCCACTTAAAATCTAATAATTCTATACAGCTCAAATTGTGGTCAATTAACCAACATGATTTCAGTGGTTTGAGCAACAGCTTTTTAAAAATTGTGGCTACTAGCTGGGTGTGGTGGCTCACGCCTGTAATTCTCGCTACTCAGGAGGCTGAGATCTGAGGATTGCAGTTCAAAGCCAGCAGGGGCAGGAAAGTCCGTGAGACTCTTATTTCCAATAAACTACTAGAAAACTGGAAGTGGTGCTGTGGCTCTAGCAGTAGAGCGCTTGCCTTGAGCTGAAGAGCACAGGGACAATGCTAAAGCCCAGAGTTCAAGCCCCACAACAACAACAAAAAAAAAAAAATTGTGGCTACTCAGAAACTAGTCATCTAAAAGGGTTGGAAAAAAGGTCTGAGAGTTTCTAGGCTTGGTCCCAGAGAGTGCATTGGTGTGCTATCTCTTCCCAAATTTGTGTGTGTGTGTGTGTGTGTGTGTGTGTGTGTGTGTGTGTGTGTGACAGTTCTTGGGCATGAACTCAGGGTCTGGATGCTGTCCCTAAGCTTTTTTGCTCAAGGCTAGCACTCTACTACTTGAGCCATGTCTCCACTTCTGACTTTTTTGGAAGTCTTACTGGCGAGCTAGCTTTGAAACACAATCCTCAGATCTCAGCCTCCTGAGTAGCTAGGATTATAGTCATGAGCCATGTGGCACCAGGCTCTTACAGAGTTTTAACTAGGTGCTGATTGAAATCCTTTCTGAAGGAGAAATATAGAATAATGACCTTCATACTATGATATAAGTAATAATAACCCAGGGTCTTGTTACAATGCAGATTCTGATTGAGTAACTTTGAGCAGAAGCCTGGGCAACTGAATTCTTAACAGACTCCTTATGAGACTGGCTGAGTTGAGATGTGATGTCAGTGAATGAATGAAAGAATATAAATGTGTCTGAGAAAAATATACAATGGATTCCAAAGATGGTACAAAAAAGATAGGAAATAATGTTTCCATTGGTCACATATTTTGAATGTATTAGATATTAGTAATATGTGCATTTTTTGAAATTACAAGTTCATCTGTTTACAAAAACAACCCTGGTAGACTTGCTACATTCCCAATTATCCATCTTCCCTTCTTCCTTAATAACAGACTTTCCATGAGATTGTGTCTCTTGAAATAGAGACAATAGACTCCAGTCCCCCATTGTGGTTAAGGGAGACCCTGTGATTATGTGTTCATGGAAAAAGTTATGGAGTTTCCAAAAACTTTCCTTACCTGGGCACAAGTGGCTCATGCCTGTAATCCTAGCTACTCAGGAGGCTGAGATCTGAAGACCATGACTCAAAGTCAGCCCAAGAGGAGAGTGTGCGAGACTCCTATCTCCCATTAAGTACAAAAAACAGAAGTATAGCTGTGGCTCAAGTGGAGTGTCAGTCTTGAGTGAAAAAGCCAAACAAAAATGAGAGGCACTGAGTTCAAGCTCAGTACCTTAAAGGTCACCTTTCCTCATTCTTTCCTCCATCCCGTAGACTAGAAGGCAGAGATATTGCTGTTCTAGACCATGAGCTCAAGTATAAATGCTGTAATGTCTAGGATTTTTGTCTGCTGTCTACCTCCTAACTGCTTACAACCCTGGTACCTAGCTGCTAAATAAATAGTCCCTCACTGAGTGAATGAATGTGTCTAAGTCTGAGTCTCTGATAATGCGACATGACTTCAATCCTACACCATGCACCATACTTTTTTCAAATTTTTGTCGGTTTTGGGGGCTTGAACTCTGGCCCTGGGCACTGTCCCTGAGCTCTTCAGCTCAAGGTTAGTGCTCTGCCACTTGAGCCACAGTGCCATTTCTGGTTTTCTGGTGGTTTATTGGAGAGAAGAGTCTCACAGACTTTCCTGCCCAGGCTAGCTTTGAACTGCGATCCTCAGATCTCAACCTCCTGAGTAGCTAGGATTACAGGTGTAAGCCACCAGCATCCAGCCACCATACCTTTCATAGGACAGAGAAACAAATTTCTACCCTGATTAAACCCAAACTTAATCCTAATTAATGCAATTTTGAAAAATCTTAGCACTACTCTGTCATAAAGTTTACTTTAAATGTTAATTTTCAGAAAATTGAATTATATTTTTAATACATTTGATATCCATTTTTAATGCTGTGGATTATTTTACAATGCCAGAATCCATTCATTTGTATGTTTAATAAACTGAGCCTTCAATATTTTTGGTTTTTCTGACCACAATATGTCTCTTACAGAACCTTCTTGGTAATAATTCAAAACATGGTAGAAATTCAACCCAACAATGTTTCTCCTAATGGTCCTAGAGCTGAGGTGAGTGAACATCAAAAGTCAGATTCTGTAAGATAGAGATGATTTAATTTCCCTTCCTAATTAAAGGGAAATCCCCCCATCTTATTCTCTGTTACACTTCTCTGCTTTCAAGTCACACAGGAATTTTATGACAGGTTAATAATGGCAGATTTTAAAGAAAAACAAATGTCTTTTTTCCTACTTTTAAGGAAAAAAAGAAAACCATTTGGGTCCTGCTGACCTCTGAGAAGAATTACAGTTTTACATATTGCTCTTAAAAGAAAAGAAAAAAAAGGAGGAGGTGGGGGAGGCTTTACTGTTTCTACAAGATAGAAGAAAGGACACTTGATTAATTAACTCTGGTATGCACACAGGTAGGGGCAGAAGTTCAGTCAACACTGCAGGGAGCCCTGTGGCTCCAAGCCCCATTCTCGGGAGAACAAGAGGCAATGGCATCTCAAGGAAGCCTAAGTAGCAGGGGGCTGGACAAGAGCCTGGCTGGGGGTAGAGTGTGACAAAAAAGAGAGTGCCAGAATGGACCAGAATGGACACTAGGATCCCTTTCTGAGAACCACAAGAATCAACTACTACCTGTCGGCAGGAGGACCAGGAAGCCCCCAATGTGACTTTTCATCCTCCCATTCCTGAAGCCCAAGGACCTTGTTCTTCATCCCAGACCCACTGTGCTGAGGGCTTTGAAGTTGTAGGAGGCCGGGGACCAGCTGTCAGTTACTTTGGTTTCCTAAATGGTCATGCACTCACTTGCCACTCATGACAATCTCTACTGTATGGAAGAAGGAACCTTCTTCTTCTCTTTGGCACTTAGGATTCTGAGAGAGCAGTTTAACTGTTCAGCATTCTGTTTTTTTTGTTGTTGTTGTTTCTGGTCTTGGGGCTTGAACTCTGGGCCTGGGTGCTGTCCTTGAGCTCTTCAGCTCAAGGCTAGCCCTCTACCACTGGAGCCACAGTGCCACTTCCGGTTTTTTAGTGGTTAATTGGAGATCAGAGTCTCACAGACTT
>NW_012267261.1:5824105-5875383 GCF_000151885.1 Dipodomys ordii
CACATCTGACTTTCTTTTTTTTGGGGGGGGTCCGGTCGTGGGGCCTGCACTCTGGGCCTGGGCGCTGTCCCTCAGCTCTTCAGCTCAAGGCTAGCACTCTACCACTTGAGCCACAGCGCCACTTCCGGCTTTTTCTGTTTATGTGATGCTGAGAAATCAAACCTAGGGCCTCCTGCATACAAGGCAAGCACTCTACCACTGAGCCACCTTCCCAGCCCCCACATCTGACTATTTTGGTGGTTAATTGGAGATAAGAGTCTCACAAACTTTCTTGCCCCATCTGACTTCAAACTGCAATCCTCAGAACTCGGCTTCCTGAGTAGCTAGGATAAACATGAGTCACAGGGGTTAGCCTTTTAAAAAACATTTTTAAGCTGGGAGGGTGGCTCAGTGGTAGAGCGCTTGCCTTGCATGTATGAGGCCCTGGGTTCGATTCCTCAGCACCACATAAGCAGAAAAAAAAAAGCCAGAAGTGGCACTGTGGCTCAAGTGGTAGAGTGCTAACCTTAAGCTGAAGAGCTGAGGGACAGTGCCCAGGCCCAGAGTTCAAGCCCCACGACCGGATCCAAAAAATATTTTTAAAAATTCTCTAATCCTGTTCTAGGGCCAGAGTTATTATAGACTACAATAAATTCTGGATTGTTCAAAAGGCACAAATAAAGAACTGTGAAGATGGCATGAAGTAACTAAAAGCAGATTCCCCTTGGGATATCAGCAGCAGACTCCAGCCCAGATCACATACCACACATGGCCTACACAGATAAAAATGCTCACACACCTTAGGCATGAACTGCAGAAATCATTGAGGTGGTCCAGGCCTCCGTGATCTTGAGCCAACTTTTACTGGTCTATCAGGCTGGGACATGCAAATGAGAGTGAGAAATATCTGAATGAGTTGCAAAAAGTGCTCTGTTATCTTGGGGGTATACTGATGCTGTACTTGCACAGACTCAGCTACTCAGGAGGCTGAGATCTAAGGTTTGCCATTCAAAGCCAGCCTGGTCAGGAAAGTCTTTGAGACTTCTATGTCTAATGAACCACCAAAAATCTAGAAGTAGAACTGTGGCTCAAGTATAAGAGTGAAAAAGCTAAGGGTAAGAACCCAGGCTCTGAGTTCAAGCCCTAATACCAGCATATACACAGAAAGAAGTAATTCCACACAGAATTCGGGTGTCATCCTGCAAAATCACCTTTGTCCCTTGCTAAGCACACTGTTTGTCAGTAATTCTCTCACAAGGTAGCTTAGTAAGTTGCAAGAGCCTTAACAGAAGCATTTTCAAGCTAGAATGTATAGAACACCCAACCCATGAGGCTGCAGAGTGTGTTCCCCTGGCTGGAGGCAGCCTGCAGGTTGGAGCCAGCTTGGATTTGTGCTAGAGAAACACATCTGGTCTGGAGCCAACACAAAGGAGTCTTAGTACATCCTCAGCCAGCTGGCCTAGCCCTGGTAAACGCTGTGTTCCCAGCTCCCTGGTCCTTCCTCCAGGAAGCACCTCCCTCTACCTCAGCCTAGATGATGCTTTTCCGCTCACACCCTTGAACCCACATCCCCAGCCTAAGGGGGAGTCTGTGGCCCCATCAGCACAGTCCACAGCATCTGGCTTGCTTTCCTCTACTCTGGGCCAAACCCTCAGACGCAGGAGAAACCAGAGCTGGCTCAGCTGGCCAGCAGGCCCGCTTCCTGTCCAAGTGTTTGTGGCTGGGCTTCCTGCTGGCGGAAGGGCGGCCTGCAGATCTGCTCTGACAGACCCGAGGTGGCTCCCAGACCCGGCCCGCCAAGCACGTCCAGCTGGCACCTGGCAGAGCTGCTGTGGCTGCACTCCACGCAGCTGTCAGTCGACATTCCCAGAGACACTGGGGTCAGGCTGCAGAAGATTCCTCTGGGATCAGACAAAGCTATGAATCAGAGCAGAAACCCTGAAGCTCAGGCTTGTCCTAGGCAGACAGCCAGACCATGCTTCACAGACACCCCACACTCCAGATGGACAGGCCCCTGCACCTCACTTAAGTTCACCACCTCCCTCACCACCTGTAAACCTCCACCTGTTGTCCTTCATGAGTCTCCATCACCCAGCTTTCCTCAGCCCAAGGGCACCAGGGCTCTGGCTCCAACTTCCTGAGTGAGAGGAATTGAACTTCATGGAGAAGTCGCTTCGCTTTCACAAGTGGAAACTGAAGAATGAGAATGTTTACTGGGCCGAATGTGCTTATTTTCTCACATTTGCAAGACTGGATGGGCTGGACTTATTCTGTATAGTGCCAGGAATCCTAATAAACATGATCTAGAGGCAGAGTTCAGTTTAAGGAAAAACATGCTTGTTACTGAGGGTAGCGAAACTACTGTGGCTAGAACTATTCAAGAGCTTGTCTTGAGGGGACTCTGAAGTCCACAGCTACCTCTGTCACTGATCAGCAGCCAGGATGGTGCTGGCAAAAAGTAAGCGCCCTCAAATGTCTCTGAGAGGAAGTGGGAAAAGGGTGACAGGAAGATAAGGAGGGAGGGAGCCTCAGTACTCTGAAGAGTAAACTCATCCTGTAGGGGAGAGTGTAGACAAGCTGGCTCTTGACTCTAGTTGTGTTGATTCTGTGGTTGAGACGCGGATGACAGTTGCCCACCCAGACGTGTCAGGATAACCACAGAACAAGGCTGAGCAACTCTCCTAGGCAGTGCACGTTTACAGCACGCTTTTATCTGAGGAATCTACCTACGAACTTCTTAACATAAATTTTGTAATTCACATCAATGGAACCCTGAGAAACAGCAGTCCCTATTTGAAAGACACAGAGTCTAGGGCTCGTAGATAAGTAAGCCTCTGAGCTGAATCTTATCCTTGAGACTCCGCATTCCAAGTCTAGTGCCCCCTGAGAATAGGTATGTCCATCTATCTTCCAGTCTCTGTAGGTTTCAGACCTTAGAGGCTGATATTATGCTGTCATAAAACACTTGGGGTTCAGTTAAGCTCTAGAGAATAGCATCTTCTGAAAAAAAATTGTCTGGCAAACAGCTCATCCTCCAAAAGAGGTCCCCACCTCACCCCAGGGATTTGGGACATTATCACTCACTGGAAAACGAACAACAAAACAAAACTCTACAGAGGTGGTTTGGATATAAACAGGTACGTTTTTCAGGGGGCAATCCTTTTCATCATTCCCCATCTCTGTTCCCCCTCAACCACTGCCCATTGTGGAGAGGCCAGGCTTTCCCTAAGGTCTGATTGGTTGGAGATCAGCAAGTCTTTAACTTGTTTGCCCTATGATCTGTTCTGCGCCCTATCTCCCCTTCCTCTGCTCCCTTCTGATCCAGGGCCAGCCCTAATCACCAGCCAGCTGTTTGTAGCAGGGTTCAGTCTCCCCCAGCCAGGAGACTATGGGAAGAGAAGAGCAGAAATGAGAGTCTATCCCTCCTCACAGCCTCTCTCTCTCTCCTCTCTCCCTTCATCTGTTGGCTATACTTCTGCAGTCCCAACTCCTGCCAGGGAGCCTCCCCACTGGGCTCTGGGAACATCACCTCCTGTCTTGCCTCACATCTCATGGATGGTAGCAATTTCCTGCCCTGTCAGTTTCCAGGCTCCCTCCAGGTGTGTTCCCTTCATTTCTTCCCATGCAGAGGTTTCTGGTGTGGATTCTGCTTTCTGTGAGATTTCCAACGGTCTCTGTTGAACCTCAGTCAGAAAGGGTTAAACTGACGAAAGTTCTATCTGGGCCAACTTAAGAAGAGCCAAAGGGATAGGCCAGGGAGCTCAGGAAGGAAGACCAGATTGCAAACCCAACTGTGTAGCAGCTAGGAGACCTAGGGTCAGCCACGCCTGCTCCTTCACAGGCCCCTAGCTGGTCCCTCCACAGTCCCCTCGTCTCTCACGCTTGGCTGCATGAGGCTTGCCCAGCCCTGGCATCTTTCAAGGCTATGACACAGAGTCAGTGCCTTTCATGCACATAAGCCAAACTGTGTGACTCAGCCTCTCCAGTCTCCGAGCAGTCGAAGTTTCCAGATCCACGTCACCTCCATCTAGGCTCAAGAGGAGGGCTCCTTCTGTGACGTCAGTGGAGGAAGCAGGTGTCTTCCCTTCCTCCTCCCAGGCCCAGGGCATCTGGGACAGAGGCTGGCCCCCAGTTCTGCCTCCTCCAGCCCCACTCACAAGGCATCTTGCTCCCTCTAAGTAAGTCTGCCAGGGACAGCTTGGCCCATACAGAGGCTGGAGGAGGGGCTGTGTTCTGTGAAAAGCCAGGAAAGCCCAGGCTGTAGGTTTATGTGGCCCTGCTATATGCTTGCCTTTGAACAGTGATGTATTTCATGGCATTTCATAGCCGGTAGTGGAAGAGAGGCACCCCAAACGCAGAAATCCTACTTGGCATATCTGTGTTGGGTCCCTGCCAAGAGCAAGGCACTTACAAAGAGGAATACATTTTGTCCCCTGCCTTCCTGAAAGCCAAAAACCTGGAACCTGGAATCAGCCCCACCTGTGTGTGTTTGAATCCTGACTCTATCAACTAGGATATATGTAATCTTGTGCAAATGACTGACTCTTGCTTCCTTATTCTCTGTGAAACATCGAATAACCTCATCTTCTTCAGGTGTAGAGAATTCAGGCAGTTACCCACCTAAGCACCTACACTGGAGGTATACTTCTTAGCGAATAAATGCCTCTTTTTTTGTTTATGCTGGTATTGGGGCTTGAACTCAAGGCCAGAGCACTGTTTCTTAGCTTTTTTGCACAAGGCTGGCACTCTAGTGCTTGAGCCACATCTCCACTTCTACCTTTTTGCTGGTCAATTGGCAGTAAGAATCTGCCACAGACCTTCTGCCCTAGGCTGGCTTTGAACTTTTGATCCTCAGCCCTCAGCCTCCCGAGTAGCTAGGATGACAGGTGTGAGCCACCAAAGCCTGGCTCATACACGGACATTTTCATTGCTGACTGGAGGATACAGGCAAGCCTGTAGTCCCTTCAAGGGTGGAAGAGCATTTGAAGGCTGTCCATCCTGCTGTTCCTGGTAAATTATTCACACATCACAGTCTTCTGACCCTACAGTGGGATATAATGCACTCTTTCTTTCCCATCTGGGAGATCTCCAGTAGCCTGACCTCTGGGGCACCCACGCACCCCGGCTCCCCTTGGTCCCTTTGGCCCCCTTGGCAGCCCTGTGGACACCCCTCTGAGTGCCGGATGTGAGCCCAGCTCCAAGGTTTGGAGAGTTTCCGGGACTGGCCGGGTCACACTGCGGCTGGGCTGTGTCTGGCAGCCCCACCCTTCCTGGCAGCCAGACCTCCTCCTCCACAGCCCTCTGAAAGTCGGCCAGCTCCTGGGAGGGAGAAGGGCCAGAGGGCGCTGCACGGTCCTGCCGGGTGGAGGAGAGCCCGACGCCAGGGCCCAGGGCCCGTGGCTCTCCTCCCCAACCTCCTGACTTGCCAGTCCCACCCTGGATGTGCCGAGTGCTCCCCCTAATGGGGGAAGGAATGATGTGTGATGCCTCTTGGTTGACATCCCCCGCCAACCCAGAAACATGGGTGACTTCCCAAAGATGATGATGATGGCCACATGACCCCCCCCCCCGCAGCCCATCACAGTTGAAAACGCCCTTCCACTTCCCATGCACACAATAACTTGGTGATTTTTCTGAGTGGGGCATATTCAAATACACCCATTTTGCAGATGAGAACATTGAGTCTGCTTCTGGAAGCACTAGAATTTTTCATTCTGCTTCCCACAGGATATTTGTTTTTTTAAATCAGTGCACCACATTCAAAATTGGCAAAAGAGCAGTCCTGGGTGGTTTAATACCTGCAATCCTAGCCACTGGAAGACTGAGGTTCATGCAAGGCCAATGAGACAAAAAAATGTGCTAGACTCCATCTCCAAAATACAGTAAAAGGCAGTGTTGGAGGCATGGCTCTGGTACTAAAGCAACAGCTTAGCAAGCTTAAGGTCCTGAATTCAAACTCAAGTACTGCACAAGAAAAAAGGGAAATGCCCACAGCTCTATCACCCAGCCTCTTCCGCCCCATCCGGTAGTAGTCAGAGCACCATCTTGAGGTCAGACTGGTTCTCTTTGGCTGCCAGCCTCCTTCACTAGAACCCAAGTGCCTCATTTGATTAAAAGCATTTTTGACTGACTGACATCACCCTGCCTTTTCTTACTCCACACCTCTTAGGGTCAGCCCCCCCTTCCACTGCAGGCCTGACCCCATCATTCTCCAGTAGAAAAAGGCGTTCCCCTCCCAGTGGGGGTAGTAAGGGTTCAGAAAGTCACCTCCCAGATACCTCTACCACACACAAGCTGGGCTGAGGCTCAGGGCCAGTGGGGAGTGGCTCCTACTCACTGCAGAAGCCTTCAGGCTGCCCCCCTGGAGAGATGGCTAGAGCCTGGGGGCCCATCACCCCTGCCCCCACAGAGATGATTGCACAGAGGCCATTTTGGAGCTACTCACTCCACCAGAAGGGGGAGGTGACCCTTGCCCTGTCTTCTTCCCTGAAAACAAAGTCCTTCCTTTGAGCCCTTCAGAGACTGGCCTCCTGCACTGAATGCAGCCACATGTGGCCAGAATGGGGAGGATGTGGGGGAGAGGGTCCCTGGTCCGTGGGACAAACTCCTCTACACCCCCCCTCCCCCCGCCGCCCCCAGAGGCCTGGCCTGGAGACCTTGGCTTGGAGTCTTTCCCAGGCTTTGCAGGCCAGAAGCAGAGGAAGGCCTGCTGTCTGCCACCCACGGCCCAGATCCTGTCATGGGACAGAGTTGGGCCAGAGCTCAAGGACAGGACAGGCAGGCAGTGAGCTATGTTTTCTGGGAAGGCTGCCAGTCCTTGTGCCCTCAGGCTTCCGGGCACTGAGGAGAATGACAGGGCAGGCACCAGTCCCCCTCAGCCTCCTCAGACGCTGGCTGAGTGGCACACCCTGCCTCTGGTTCCTATGCCAGAGAGCTATGGTGGGGGGGGTAGCAAACACGCAGCTCTTCCTTTTGCACACTCACTCTATAACTAAACACTGCTGCACGGAGAGGAGGAGGGACCCAACTGAAGCATCCAGGCCTTGCCAGTCTGTGTCCAAGAACACACAGAAGCGTAGTCTTCGATGAGCATGTCTTATCTCCCCTGCTAGGTGGAGCTGTCTGAGGGCCTAGGAAAGACATTTTTCATCTGGCCTCAAACATACAGGGCTCTAAATCCTGGGTACTGTTGCCATCTACCTGCAGGATTGTGGTATGTCATTCTCCCTCTGAGCCTCAGTTTCCCTAGCTCTCATAGGGGACAGCTCTCCTGCTGTGCAAACGTAAGATATATGTGGACATAGCCAAAGCACGTGGCTCCTCCTCTGAAAGCGGCTTCTCACTCCCCAAGAATTCCATGAAGTTGTCTAGGGGCAAATGAAGGCAGCAATGAAATCAGGAGAGTTTGAGCTGCTGGCCAGTAGATTTAATGGGCTCCTATCAGGCGCTTTATTTGAGGCCCCTGTGGCTGCCAGAAGAGGCCATTACTCATGGAGGACAGGGCCAGGAAGGGACCACGCTAGGGTGGAACCTGGAGTTTGTCTGTAGGAGAACCTCCTGCTTCTCAGAATGTTCAGGGGTTCCCTCCCTTCTCTCCAGGCACTGAGGAGTCACACGGAACCTGGGGAGGGCAGCGAAGAGGTCAAAGGAGTCCTAGGAGAAGCAGTTGAAGGGTTCAAACAATTCAAACGAGCTCTGGAAGACGGCCTTCCAACAGTGAGAGAGGGGACTGGGATTGCATCTGAACCCACAGGCAAGACCAGAGAGAGAGAACATGGATTCCTAGGAGAAAGAACTTCCTAAGAGCTGAGATTTCCAACAGACTATACTAGATGGAGTTGGTGGGCAGGGCCCCTCTGGTCACTAGTTGGGTCTGGATAGGACACACATGGCCCTGGGGAAGTGAATCTATAAAAGACTGGTGAGTCCTGGGCATCTGCAAATCTTCCCTCATCCTGGGGATTCTGGCCTCCTCTCTTCTTTGTCTCTGGGATTAATTAGCAAGCACTGCCTAAGAGGTTATTCAGAACACAAGCGTTTGGCCAGAGCTCACTGCTGGTACCGCCCGAAGCACTACACATCTTGTGCCTATTACAGGAGGGGTGGGTGTCTATGAGGGCAGGCAGTTTAAAGGTTTATAAATGATTCTGTTATAAATGGTTCTGTTCCCACGTAACATTAAGTTACACATACACACACACAATCACAAACACACACACTATGTCTCCTTTGGATGCATAAATAGAGCCGACATAGACGCCTCACACTTACTGCCACGAAGCATGTGGCTTTGCAGTGCCAGGAAAAACAAGTCCTTGCATGAAAAGAACTCACCCTGAAATGTGGCGGGCCAACTTTGCAGGGCTGGGTGGTCTTCTGGTTGCCACACACGAGTTTGGTGCATGGCATTCACCTGCCAAAATCCACACTGCTGTCACCCTGAGTCAGGAGGAGGGGAGCATGCTGAGTGGTGACTCGTTTCTAAGAAAGTCATGGGGCTGGAACCCCATGACGGCAGCAGAACTTTCTATCAGTCCAGCTACCCTATCAGCCTGGAACTCAGCCAGCAGACAGCCAGCTGCAGACCAGATGTCAGGGTAAGGAAATCCAGCCACCAAGAGCCAGGATCGGCCTTCATCTTAAAGAGAGGAACTCAGCACAGACCCCCTGAAAAGTGTAGCTCTCCAAGGAAGGGCCCTGGGTTCCTTTCAGGCAAACTGATAATGGAAGGATCAGATGACGTTTTATCTCGATTTTCATCAGGGCCACAATGGACATGCAAGAGAATGGCACAGCTTTTTGGGGTGGCCAGACATTACCCAGAAGAGAAGCAGGAACTAGGAAAGCAGCTGGATGCTCAGCAATGGGAAGCATCCTTGCCTAAGACCTTGCCAAAGGCTAGTTGATGATAGGCCATCTCCTGAGTCACCACCATGCCCTACTTCACATGAAGGAGGTCTACATTACCTTCTGCATCTGGGATCTACCTCTGTGGCTTTGTCCCTCCCTGTTCTTCTGATGACACACAGCAAGCTTGGAGCAAGCTTGTGAACAGGGAAGAGGAGGTTGTGTGTACTGTTTCTTCCAGCCAGTCTACTTTTTCCATCTTCCATAGTTGTCGCTCTGAGTCCTGCCATTTCCAGCTCCAATGTTGCTCCCAAGACTCCTTACCTGCCTGAGAACTATACCCCTGCCTAACTTATTTCTCTGCAGAAGACAGTCTGGTGTTTTCTTGTTTGCTTATGTTTGTGTCTGTATCAGCCTCTTCCCACTAAAACAGACTGTGGTGAGGACTCAACAAATGATTATCCTAAAAGGAGACTCACATTTTAATATCACAAACACTCTGTACATCACCTTTATAATAACAATAATCTTTTTAATTTTTAAAAATGACCAAGCTTAGAAAGTGGAAAAATCAACTTATATTAAAAAAAGACTCAAAGAAAAAAATCACAAACAGCTCCAACTTGATGGGGATGAATATTTGTAGAGATACTGTTAAAACTTCCATTTTGAATAATATGCAGCTCTCCTTCACATAACTCTTGGAAATCCTGCCACCCTGGACCAACTCATCTGTGCTTTGTGCTCACAGACCTTGACAGGAATCTGAGGGTGAAGTTCTGTCCTGATCTCTGACACAGCAAACAGGACTTCCTGAGCATTACTCCATTTGGCTTCCCTTCTCACTTGCAGAAGGAAAGCTTGGAGAGGGCAGGCAGTCTCTTCCTCTCTTCCTGACACCGCTCCCCCACCTCCTCCTCTCCCATTCTGCCGCTCTTCCTTGCTTGTGGCAAGTTGCCTTTGCTTTTGAAAACTGAGAACAATTGCTAACCAAGAGATCCTAGGGGTTTTGTATATGCAGGGGGTGTTTAGAGACAGAAAACCACAGACTCACCACCCCAACAACAGTACTGCTGAAATCCAGGTATTTATGCTGTCTCCAAGACACATACTATACCAGACACCTAAGAGATATAGGATGGGTTCTGCTCTTCAGGTATTCTCAGGCAGGTAAGAAAGAGATGATCATGAATCAATAGATAGTTCATGAAGCACTTACCAAATGACTAAATACTGGAGGACCTACAGTAAAGAAAGCCTGACTACAGGTGGTGTTCTCATGGAGGATATATCAATAACAGTTTCAATAATTTATATCCTGTGAAGGGAGAAGGACAGGTGAAGAGAAAAGGGCAAGGAGAAGCTAGAAACAGACTTGGAGGCCCTGCACTGAGGACCAGGCAGCAGTGGACCAGGGCAAGTTAGGGTCGGCTGGGATAGGGATTAGACAGGAAGGGCAGAGGGTAGCAGGTTGATGTGGGCTGAGTCCAAGCCTGCAAAGAGGCTGGAGAAGCTGGAGAGAGATGGAATGCTGTAGCAGGCTGTAAAAAATACTAGGTGGGCAGAAGGCTGGAAGAATGCTCACAGATTGGCAAGTGGCCTATGCCACTGCTGGGGAAGCCATCAAAGCTGAAGCTGGAATTTCCAAAGAGTTTAGACAGCCCACAAACCTTAGGGAGCCTGGGGAGCCTGTGGCTGACGTGAGTGAGGACAAGGGCTGCAGGAGAATGGCAGGGGTGGGGAAGCTACCTTTCATCTGCTTTCCCTCCCCATGAAACTCCTGTGTCAAATTCCTCTGTAACCATATTCTCTCCTCCATTCTCTAATGGAGTCTCACACTGAGTCCCCTATCAGAAGAAAAGGCTTCTGGAGAATTCTACAATTAGCATTGGGGGGGGGGTGCACAGAACAGCCCATCCAAGAGACAGACTATACTTGTACACATGTGCACACACAGCTCTGAGTGCCCTTCCTGCTGGCATCACCCCCATTTCCTTTACTTGGAACCTCGGCATCTGGACATTAATGAGCAACAGGATCCTCTCTAGAATGTCTTCTAAAAGGCAAGGAGGAAAGGCACTCTTTGGGCTCAGAGAGGCAGTTGTTGATCATAATTTTTTTTTCCTTTGAGAAAAATGTACCCCCCTACTCTGATCAGCTGACTGGCACACCTTTGGCCTGTTTATTGCAGGCGAGAAGCCTGGTCTTGCTGGGTTAGGTGACAGGCAGCCAAGGTGACAGAAACAGAGAGTTCTTCCAGGCTCCGCCTCCAGGTGGATTCCCTCCCTTCTGGGCCTCAGTTTCCCAGTTTGTAAAAGAAGAGCCCAATGGCTCATCCGAAGATAACTGTTGTGCCTGACCTTTTCTTTCCAGGCGGTGAGTCATGCCTGCCTTCCACCCGCCTGGCCTGTCTGTCTCTTATCTGTCAGCCACAGCTTACTGAGCATCTGATGGGAGGAAGCCACTTCCTGCCAGCCTCCTATCCGCGAGAGCTGCCCACGGGGCCAGGTAAGGTGTCTGCAAATGCCAGTAGCGGACAACACTGGCTGCGTGGCAAGAGTTTCTGCCAAGTCCACCTCCTCTCCCTCTCTCATGGGTCCTGGATGGTTGTCAGGATTTCCTGACTCAGCAGCACTTCTACTGCTAGGGTCCCAACCCATCCTCTGCAACCTGAGAAAAGATCCTCCATCAGCCTCAGGCACTGGGGTACACAGCCTGGGTGTGCATGGACCCCTGGGGCAGAGAATGGAGGGCCAAAGAGGCTGCCCCCAGAGTCTCAGTCTTCCAGGACAACCATAGAACTTGGACTGGAAGGCAGCTGAGAGGGGTAGGAAACAAGGGATAGGAAAGATGACACCTGATCAGAAAAGTAAGAAGGGCTAAAGCCAAGAAAATGGCCAACGTTGCAGCAGGGAAAGCACGAGAAGGGTACCTCCTGTCCAGCTAACCTCCCAGGTCCTCCCCAACCTCCCCTAGAATTCCAACCCTAGCCCTGACAGACAGTCTAGTCTCTGGTTAAACCTCAGAAATCAAACTCCTTCCCCCCAATCCCCAAGTTCTTCCACGAAGGAAGGCAGAGCTGACTCGGACGCAAAAAGCCAGGCCCTAGTGACCTCCTGGCCCCCTGACCCCAGCACAGACAGAGCCCATCTAACACACAGTGGGGACACCAGGCTTGGAGGGCTCAGGGTGGTTGGGTCCCCCCCACCCCGGGGAGGCCTTGGCTCCAGGCCTGGCAAGGTTGGCCAGCAGCTCTTCTTGGCTGGGCAAACTCCCTTGGAAGCAACTCTGCTACTCACTTACTTCTCTCCTCCAGTTGGCTGACAAGTGGGAGCTGTTGGCTCCAGCCTTTTGCTCCTTAACCTCTTCCTCTCTTCTGGCCTCCTCCTCCTCCTCCTCCTCTTCTTCCTCCTCCTCCTCCTTCTCCCCTTCCTCCTCCTTCTCCCCTTCCTCCTCCTTCTCCCCTTCCTCCTCCTTCTCCTCCTCTTTCTTTTCTTCCTCCTCTTCCTCTTCCTTCTCTTCCTCCTCCTCTTTTTCCTTCTCCTCCTCCTCTTCCTTCTGTTCCTCTTCTTCTTCTTCTTCTTCTTCTTCTTCTTCTTCTTCTTCTTCTTCTTCTTCTTCTTCTTCTTCTTCTTCTTCTTCTTTCTTCTTCTTTCTTCTTCTTCCTTCTCCTTTTTTCTTCCTCTTCCTCCTCCTTCTTGCTGGTAAAAAGGATTCTGCATAATATACTGCAAAGCTTTGTGATATGTTAAATTTAGGAACTCTTTAGAAAAGCAAAGATACAGTAAGTTGTGATGCCCCCAACCCTCAATGTCTGAGAAGCACTTTCCTCTGTAAAAGGCTTATAAAGCCAATGGCTCACACCTATAATCCTGGCTATTCAGGGGACTAAGTCTGAGGATCTCAGTTTTGAAGCCAGTTGGGCAGGAGGCTGTGAGACTCTATCTCCAAGTAATCAGCAGAAAGTGGTGGCTTGCCGGTCACTGGTGGCTCATGCCTGTAATCCTAGCTACTCTGGAAGCTGAGATCTGAGGATCACAGTTCAAAGCCAGCCTGGGGAAAGAAAGTCCGTGAACCTCTTATCTCCAATAAACCACCAGAAAACCAGAAGTGGCGCTGTGGCTCAAGTGGTAGAGCGTTCACCTTGAGCTGAAGAGCTGAGGACAGCGCCCAGGCCCAGAGTTCAAGCCCCACGACCAACCAAAAAAAAGAAAAGAAAAAAAAGCAGTGGCTCAAGTGGTAGAGCACTAGCCTTGAGAGAAAAAGCTCAGAGACAGTTCCCAGGCCCTGAGTTCAAGTACTGGTATTGGTTTACCGTACACGTGTGTGTAAGCTCACACACCAGGCTGATACAGACCTTTGCCACGGAGTCTCAAGCTTCTGACTGGGCAGGCATTACCCTCCAAATTCCAGGGCCACTCGGACTCCAAAAAGAGAAGGACATCGCCCAGGCCATACAGAGGGTCAGATAAGGACTCCTGCTACTAGCTCTGCTGAAGAAGCCCTCCGGGCAGGTTTCCTGGAGGCCACACTTGGCCTCAGTAGCACTTAGGGGGGAAAGTTCATCTTCTTGCTGCCTGGTTTCCCCTGGGCCCTGGTAACCTCACATAAGTCTCACTGAGCCACACCTGGTTATAACCAGAGCTGGGAACCTGCTGTGGCTCCTAGTGTCATCTCCAAATAGAAAAAGAAAGACAGAGCTAGGCACTAGTGGCTCATGCCAGTAATCCTGGCTACTCAAGAGGCTGAGACTTGAGGCTCACAATTCAAAGCCAGCCTGTTCAGGAAACTCCACTAGACTCTTATCTCCAATTAACTATCAAAATGCCACATGTGGAAGAGTGCCACCCTTGAGCAAAAAAGCTAAGGACAGCACCAAAAACCTGAGTTCAAACTCAGAACCAGCACACACAAAAAAAGAAAAAAAGATAAAGGGTGAATATTTTGAAATACATTCTGACTATATGTAAAAACAGCATAATGAAACCTACACCAGTGGCTCATGCCTATAATCCTAGCTATTTAGGAGGCTGAGATCTGAGGATTGTGGTTCAAAGCCAGCTGAGGCAGGAAAGTTTGTGAGACTCTTGTCTCCAATAAAACCACCAGAAAACCGGAAGTGGTGCTGTGGCTCAAGTGGTAGAATGCTCACCTTGAGCTGTAGAGCTTAGGGACAGCACCCAGGCCCAGAGTTCAAGCCCCATGGCCAACAAAAAAAAAAAGAAACAACAACAAAAACCCCAGCATAACAAACCTCAGTGAAATATGTTGATCAGAAGGGTTGGGGGGCCGGGCGCTGGTGGCTCACGCCTGTAATCCTAGCTACTCAGGAGGCTGAGATCTGAGGATCGCGGTTCAAAGCCAGCCTGGGCAGGAGAGACCGTGAGACTCCTATCTCCAATAAACCACCAGAAAACCGGAAGTGACACTGTGGCTCAAGTGGTAGAGTGCTTGCCTTGAGCTGAAGAGCTGAGGGACAGCGCCCAGGCCCAGAGTTCAAGCCCCAGGACCAACAACAACAACAAAAAAAAGAAGGGTTGGGTGGGGGGGAAATGGCAGGGAGAAACAGGATCTGTTGGAGGAGTAGATCCTAGCAGGAGAGTGAAAGATTATGACAGTGGTCAAAATCAATGTTTGCATATATGAAACATGATATTAAAATGTTTTGAAATTGTCCTAGGAAGAGAAGATGATAAAGGGGATGAGATTGATTAGAACACATCATGAACATGCATGGGAATGTCATCCTGACCCCTCACTCCCACATCTCCCTCTCCCCACCAAGAAGGAGGGGTAGTTGCTTGGAACCCAAGCACTCTGAAAACAGCATCTGCTTAAATACAGCATCACCCTTTCAGGTAGATGTTATCCCTTCATATAACAAAGAGAAGAGAAGTCACTGTCACCGCCAGACAAGGAAGAAGTAGGTCTAGGACTCACACTTGGGTCTTATAACTCCAAAACTTAGGCTACTTCTGCTGCCCTTAGGCTGCCACTAGCTGAAGCTGCATGATACCCTGTGGAACTTCCCCTGTGGAGGGGGAAGGCACAGTTCAGAGTGAACAAAGTCAGATGCTCTGTTGAGGTTTGAGCAATCTCTGATTTGGAGGGGGCTCTTTGAGTGCTTGGCCATGCTGTGAGTCTAATAGTCCTGAGACAAACAGGAACCATAGATTCTATTCCACCTTAAAAATCCCTCCTGGGTCTCTTCCACATGCCTCATACAGGGCTAGGTGCCAAGGCAAGCTTACACATCCTTGGTTCTGATCCTCATTGGGCTCCAATAGGCAGTGAATGGATATCACGATGGGCAGCCAGCAACAGGCCATTCCATCATACTTGTCTTCTCAATTAACATCACACAGTGAAGGCACCATGCCCATGGATACAGGTGATACCATTGACAGCCAGGATGGTATTTCTGGCTGAGGCTAAGTCTTCCTGGCATATAGAGATAAACACATATGGCTTTGGGGCCTCCAGTCTGTGCCTATGTGTCAAACACACCACCCTTTCTTCAGGCCACGTTTAGATCTTTATTATGCCTGTCCCACTGTCAGATGCTCTTGGGTTCTCTCATGGCTCTTACTCACAGGGTAAGCAATTAGGGGAAATGCCTTGGGGAAGAAGCCAGGCATCCTAGACCTCAAAACAAAGCTACAGAGCCTGAAGCTGCCTGCTGCTTAGCTGCCTGCCCCAGCCTCACTTGCAGGCACTCAGCTATGAAATATAATGTCTGTGGAAGTCAACAGACATCTGCAGATATGCCTGTAGACCATAGTTCACCCTCAGCCCCTCCAGCTCTCCTTCCCCTTAGAATGACTGATGCTTTGGCCTGTTAAGTTTCATAGGATTCAAGGCTGGAGTCTTGCTTTGCTCTTGTCTTACAAACTACTGATCAGGGATTAGATAGGACTGAGAGACTCCCATCTGTAGCAAATATCAAAGAACTTCAGAGCTGAAATGGACTTTCCATTCTACAGCTGGGGCCCAAATCAGGCACCTGACCATCAGAGAGGAATGGGGGACAGTGTCAAGCACATCAGGAGTGGTCTCCTCCACTTGTAGAGAAGCAGTAAATTGGAAGTCCTGGGAACTGACACCTAACAGTAGCATGGAAGATGCACACAGGGTGCTACAGGAAGCTCAACCATCCAGTACTTCTTGCAACATCTTCACCTGGTCCTGGCTGTAGAATTCCAGCCTCATTCATTCCTCTTGGGCCATGCACATGAAATCAACTCTTAAGAGTTCAGGAGTAAATTCCTACCCCTCATTTCAGCCAGTAATTGTCAGTTTTTTCCTTGGTTTTTGACAGAAAGCTGAATGACCAATGACAATGTCAAGCTGGTCTTCTCTGACCTCCTCTTGCTGTATATGACAATAGTCATGGGAAGTACAGAAGGCCTGAAGAAAACCAAGCCAGAAGAAGACCTCAATCCCGTTGGAGTCTTAGGTTCAGAGAATTAATTTTGCCGGTCTCTAAAATTTATTAAAATCCAGGCCAATTAACCACATTTTATTTATTTGTTTGTTTTCATTTGCTCACCTTCCTTGATTGGAAGTTAAGCTGCTGCTCTACTACCTGAGTCACTCCTTCTGCCTACATTTTTGCTGCTTATTTTGGAGATGGGAGTCTCTCAAACTGTTCTACCCAGGCTGGCCTCAATCCTTGATCTTCCCAATCCGACCCTCAGTCCTCTAGATTTCAACCTCCAGAGTAGATACTATTACAGTGACAAGCCTCTGGTGGCCAGCAGTGAAACAGTCTTAATGAGCTCTCAATCATAAACAGTGAGAGAGAGTAGTATCATCATGTTTGGATGGTAATGAGTTACTAGCATTTTCTGGGGAGCTTTGTAAAAATACAGATTCCCAAGCCCTTCTCAGACTCAAGGGACTGGATGAAGACACAGCCACCTACATTCTGACAAGCCTCCACCTGCCTGTGATTCAGATAGAGTGGAAGAAAACCCAGAACAGCCCGCCTGAGGCACTGGGGAAATTATGTTCTTAAACAGTGTTATCTCAGATCCCTCATCAGCAACCAGGCCACACTACCTCAGGCTAGGGGAGCAAGAGTCTCTGCTCACTACCACTGCAGCTTGAGAATCCAACAAAAGCCCTAAATGGAGGCAAGACGTCAGGCCTCAATGCACAGCTATATTCCCAGCAGCGAGCTGGCTGAGAAGGGTTGGGGTAAAGCCAAAGGGTGAGAGGTCAGGGGTGACTGGGGAAGTTGGAGGTGTTCTGGGTGAGTGCCAGATGCAGTGGGTCTAAGATTGAGCTACACAGGGCTTAGGGCACAATGGGCACAGGGTAAGCCAGGAGAGCTGCATGGAATATTCCAGCTGTGCAAAGAAAACAAGGAGAGATGTAAATAGCTCATCTCATTATCATCATAAACTTTGCTTAAGTGCATAAGAAAAAAAAACAAACATAGGCAAATTACGCTTATTTTACACAGTCATTTCTGGTAGTAAGTTCTGTATGAAAGTCCTATATGTGGTTTGAACTTTCCAGCCAAATTCAGGCTCCAAGAAGAGGAGCAGATGGGAATGCGGACACTCTCCAGCAGCTCCTTTGTGGTCCGCTGCCCTCAACACCCCTGAGCCTACACGACCCTGGTTGGTCCGACTGCTGAGAACATAAAAACACTAACTCAGGCAGACAGAGGTCTGACAAATTTATTTCTTCTTACTTGAGAAAGTGGGAATGAGAAGAAGTTGGATGTAGCCAAAAGAACAGTAGACAAGACATTGGACTAATGGAGTTACTTCTAAGAACTGACTTACCTTTTGTGATATCGGGTGAGTGACTTCTCCCAACAGAGCCTCAGTTCTCCCAAGTACACAGTGAAGGAATGTCTTAGTTAGCTATTGCCACATAAAACATTTGGGAGAAATAAAACGTTTCTCTCCAAAGCTACATCCTAAACAACAAGCATTTATCTCATGGTTTCTCTGGGTCAGGAATCTAGGAGGTACAGCTTAGCTCAGTGGCTCTGGCATTAGGCTAGTCAGCCTGAGACTGAGCTGGTGGAAGATTTGCTTCCAGAAACAGGCTGGGAAGATCCATTTCCAAGCTCATTCTTGTTGCTGGCAAGCCTTGGTTTCTCTATATTTCATACACTGCCTTGCATGGCAGCTGGCTGTCCCCAGAGCAAGAAGGATGTGATGTGATGTGGTGTGTGTGTGTGTGTGTGTGTGTGTGTAGATATAGACTAGATAGAGATATATAGATAGACATAGAAGGTATCGATAGATGATAAAAATATAGATTATATAGAACCCACCACAGAAACTATCTATAACCTTCTTTTGCAGGTGACATCCCACAACATCTTTCATATTCTAGTCTAGTGAGCTGTCACAAAGCCCAAGCCACATTCCAGAAAAGGGTAGCTGAGCTCTACCTCTCAAGTCAGCTGGTGAGCCTGTCTTGAGTCACTAATGGGAGTTAGATCTCTAAAAGCTTTTGTTGTCTGTGGCTACCCCACCCTCAAGGCATGAGGCATAGTGGACATAAAGGACAAGGGTTTCTGCAGAATGTCTCTGGGTTGGGCATGTCCCACCTCAGCAGAGAGAGCTTGGAGAATGGGGCATGGAGGGGCAGTGTGCTTCTCAGCTGTATAAACCAGCTCCTCTTCACTCTTAAGAGTTGCTGCTGCAATGGTTCATATGATGCTCATGGGCAGGGCACCTGACTTGGGTGCTTGCCTAAGGAGGCAAAGAGCAGGATCCAGGGGGTAGATGTGCAACCCTCCCCAGCAGGGACAGGATGCCAGGGACATTCCCAGCTACCTGGATTCCTACAGAGGAACAGCAGGACAGATGGTAGGCATCAACGACAGAGTCAGTCTGTAACTAAAGACCACAAAAGGAGAGAATAGAAGGTCTCTTGGAATCAAGGGACTGCTAGAAGAAGGCAAAGTGGCTCACACCTGTAATTGTTGAAAGGATCCATCACATCTATCCCAGGAGATCATGTGGAGGCAGGCAGGCACAGGAGTTAGATTATTACAAGGATTGTTAGAGGAGTCATATTTGCCCCAGACAGAGAGCACATGGCAGCCTCTGCTATTTAGGTAGCAGCAGGGTCTGAGGGTAGGAAGTGAGGTAGATGGGAGCTCAGGTGGGTCTGGGCAGAGAGAGGGAGGGGCCGGCTGTATGGCAGGAACTCCAGGGCAGGGAGGAGCTCAGGTCTGGGTGGAGCTGAGGAGGTGGGCATAATGTTTATAATTGTAGCTACTCAGGAGGCTGAGATCCAAGGGTCAAGATTCAAAGCCAGTTATGGCTTTGTGTAAGAAAATTTGTTAAAACCCTTATCTCCATTTAACTACCAAAAAGCTAGAAGTGAAGGTATGGCTCAGGTGAATAAAGCTAAAGAACAGCACCCACCCAGACCCTGAGTTCAATCCCCAGTACCTGAACACACACCCCCCCCACACACACACACAACCTTCCAGTATGAATTAATAGCTCTAAATACAAATATAACTCATCACTATTTGTGATGTCCCTGGCTTCTCTGAGCTTGTTTCCTTACATGCAAATTGGGCAAAATAAGAGACTTTATACCAAAGAGCTATGAAAATTAAATGAGGTGACTCACTTAAGGCTATTAGAATAGTGACTAGTACACACTCCACACCCATAAACAATACCATTATTATTACAAAGATCACAAAAGATGTCGGAGGCCACCAATTTAATTACACCTTCAGTATGAATCCTGTCCAATTTATGATCACAGGAAACAGAGTCCTGGGACCCCTGCTAAGCTACTGTGAGGGTCAGGGAACCTACTATTTACCTTGGAAACCATAGGACCACAGAACCAACCCCCTGATGGACACATGGCATTAGCTTTGCTGTGGCTGCCCACCTCCCCTGGGTTCCTTTTCTGTCCCAAGAGCAAACGGCAGTTTTTAATTTCAAAGAACCCTGTTCCCTAACATCTGAAAAAAGAGCTAAAAGTCTACTCTCCTGTTTTCACTTAGGTAGTCTCCTTGGCCAGCTCCCAAATGTCTTAGTTATTCTCACTTGTAGCTTGTTTTATTGAGAATCAAATAATGATGGACACATTTGGCCTAAAAGTATGTGCGTTTCTGTGTGTGTGTGTGTGTGTGTGTGTGTGTGTGTGTGTGTGTGTGTGTGTGTACAAGAGAGAGAGAGAGAGAGAGTTGGTTGGGTGTAGTGTGTGATTTGTGCTCATGGCATTTTCTTCCCAAGGCACAGTGGTCCTCTACAACAAAACAATCACAGATTTGGGGAGCTCATTCCTTTCCATACCCCTCTCCTCACTCTTCCCAGACAGCTGTATTTTTGTCTTAAGGTTTCTTACACTAAACCTTTGGAGAGTTATCCAACAGTGACCACAGAACTCAAACTTTAGAAAATCAAACCACACATAATACCTCAAGGGTCCAAGACACCCCCAGGAAAGATACTCAGGCTGGAAGCTCTCCAACTCTCCATCTTGTGGAAAATGTGGTCTCAGCTCCTCCCCCACCCCAACTCCCAGCCTGATAAGCCAACATCTGCTACTCTCGGTCCTCTGAATGCAAGGTGAAGATCAGAACCCGGAACCTTTGTGTTTTCATTAGGTGTTTTAGCAAAGGCAATTTGGACATTCAGATTTGATTTCCCTGTTTTGTACACACACGTAAGTCGGTGCTAAGAGGATTACTTTGCCTGGTGCCATGTCTTCTTAAAGGCCCTGGTCAAAAGAGACCCTTGTTAAACAGCATTTTCTCTATAATTCCTCTGGCTTTTCTTCTTCGCCTCAATGTGCAGACATCTAGCCTGCTCCTAAATCCACCCACCTCAGCCTTGGGGATAAAGATGGGCTAGGCACTCCATTCTCTTCCTGCCCTCCTCCCTTGGTCCTTCATAAAGCTGAAGATGAACATTAGTGCTTGGTTCAGCAGCATCTGAAAGAAAAAGGGCATCCTCATGGAGCCCTCTGTGCCCCAGAGAAAAATGTAGCTTTTTTTGCCTGTGTGCCTGTGAATGGCTTTTGGAGGGTTTTCATTAGGGCCCGGGTCTGCTGGTGCAGAAAGCTTCACAGATGTTGACATTTTTTTTCATCCCTGGGTTAAGATGTCTTCCATAAGCTTTTATTCCTCATTTGTTACTTCTTTATTATCTGGGAGGGTTTGCCGCCTCCCTTCTCTCATTTCTCTGAAGAGAGCAGCGGTAGCTGAGCCTGTCATTATCTGGACCCTTTTCTGCTGCTTCTAGAAGCAGCCTGGGCCTTGGGCCCCATTGTGGCAAACAGCAGGTAGCAGAGGCAGGCCGGGTCACTCCCCAGACCCTTTTGTGTGGTGGTCCCCTCCTCCCTACAGCTCAGCTCAGGGCGTGTAAAAGGTCAGGGGCAGAGAAGCTTCCATACCTGAGCTTTTGTTGTGGGGGGAGGGGAAGGGGAGCTGGAGGCCTCTGATTCGAAAAGCAGCAGCGTCTGGGAGAGCCCCTCTCCCTTTGGGATACACAGCTGTGTTCCTACCCACCCCAGGAGTGGGTGAGGGGCAGGAAACTGTGTTCCTACCACCCCTGGAGTGGGTGAGGGGCAGGGAAATCCGTTCAGATCCTCTGTATTCAAAAATGCCCTGAACAAAACTTTTGACTCAGAGAATAGCTGAGTCGACTTCAAATGGAAGCCCCAATGCTCTGGAATATTGAGAACAAAGTTTTGTAATCAATATATAGTAGCTCTTTCCTTTCAATGAAACCAGGTTTTAGACTCCAGGCCCAAAGTCTAAGAGTCCCAAGTTTGGTCTTACCTCCTCCTCTTCCATATTCAAATAAAGAGACATGGTGAAGGGCAGAGAAAAGATATTTATTACATGGTAGCCATGAGTAAATAGTTACAGCTTCAGCCATCTCCAGATACAGACAGTGGCTTCAGATTAAAGAGGGAGAATTGGGAGCAGGGAGTAAGAAAGGCATGCATAGTTAAAACAGACCCAAGTCCCAATTTGCAGGTATGGTCTGGTTGACCATCAGCATAGTCCTTGACCCAGGAGGAATTCCAGAGAGGTTGTTATTTATTACTGAAACAGAACAGGAACAAAGCAGTCTCCTGACTGTGTGTGTGTGTGTGTGTGTGTGTGTGTGTGTGTGTGTGTGTGTGTATTTGTATTTGGCTGTTTGTTTTAAGATAAGAAGACACTGCTTGCCTGAGGGGCCAGTTTACCTTGCACACAAGATGATTATCTGAATCTTCTCTTTCCTCCCCAAACAAGGTGATTGTAAAGGAACTGCAGCAGAGCACCCCTCAGATCAAAGGGCACAGATACATCATTTGGGGGGGCGGGAAAGGGAGGGTATTAGTTAATTCACAGGACCCAGCAAAAGCATCTTTTAAGTTGCCTTTTACATTAGCAAATGATCTGTTCCCTAAGTGCCACCACTGCTTCCTCATCTGTGAAATGCTGGTGACAGTCTCATACTGCGCAGTTCATGCTGTTTTTCTGCTTTTTCTGTGGACCCAATAAGGTGATATAGAAGCAGTTTTGCAAACCATTAGCTCCAAATAGTATTTATAATTATTATTTTTCTCCACTATGACTGGCTACTTGGTTATCCCTTGACCATAAGCCATCATACAATGCAGATTAATTTTAAAGAAAATCATAAGAAAGAGAAACACATGAAAGGCTCTCAGGCCTTCTGACCAAGCTTGATGCCCTGAGGGGGGACAAAAGTCCCAGAGCCATGTAGTCTCTCATGGAGACAAATTCTCTCAAACTTGATATTAACTCATTTATAAGGCATCTCTGGGAGAAAATGCTGTGCACACTTAAGCAGAGAAAGATACCAAAGGCCCAAAGGTCCAAGAGTGCTCACTGACCACTTACTTATTATGAGCCCATTGCAAACAGCGGCTAGAAGAGCCAATGGAGCCCAACTGCCTTGTGGAAGAAACGAAGCAAAACAAATCTCTCTCACACACACAGAGGCTTCTAGGGATCTGGAATCTTTGGGGGCATCATGTCTTTATCTGTTTATTTGGGGGGAGGGTTGCTATTTTGTTACTGAGGTGTGAACTGAGGGGCCTAGGCCAGAGCTCTACCACTTAAGCCAGGTTCCCCAGCCCTTTTTTGCTTTTAGTTATTCCTCAGATAGAGTCCCATACTTTTTATCTGGGCCTACCTTGGACTGCAATCCTCTTATGTACACCTCCTGAGTAGCTGGAATTACAAGTGTGAGCCTCTAAACCCAGTCCCCAGACACCAGACCTTAAGGAAGCTATGTACAATAGCCTACTGGGGCGGGGGGGGGGGGGGAATCAGAATCATAAGCAGACTAGAAATCCCACAACAAAGACTGGAGGAAATGAGGCTGCTTCCCCTCCCTGAGAACTCTGTGGCATTCGTGAAAAAGGGAAAAAATGGGCTCATTTTTGTATGGTCCTGAGAGGATGGATCAGGAGCTAAAGAATAGAAGCTAAAATGAAAAATTTTGGGATGAATCAATGGAAAATATTTCAAAGGCTTCAATTTGTCTCAAGTGGAATACAGTGCTTCATCGGGTAGTAAGCTCTGTGTTGTTGAAGGTAATCAAGCAGGACTCCCAGGAAGACATTCAACACCTGAGCATTAATTTGGAGCCTGCTGTGTAGTCAGGCCCAATAAGTCCTCTCTAATCCTAAAATGAACTCCATTCTTCAAGTGCTAGTAAAATAACTTTTCATTTTTCTGGTAATTTGTTAAGTGTAGTCAACTGACATTTCTGGTAATAGCTGAATAACATCACACTCCATGAGCCAAAGCAAGTTGGATATGACAGAGAGAGCAAGTCAGAGCAGTTCTCAGCCTCAGTCCTGAGATGAGAATTCAGGCAAGATGAAATGTAGTGAAAACAGTGAAAAGGTTTATTAGGAAAGAAATATGGCAGAGAAAGATTATGTGGTATGATGCTACAGGAAGTTGGCATTTCAGTTCATCTTCATCCATCTTCCTAGTACAACACGAGTATTAGGTTTCAATAGAAGAAGGATGGGGAAGAGGGAAAAGGTAACCATAGTTAAAGAGTCCTGGTTGCAGACACTAGTCATTATCTTTGTTCTGGTTCTTCTGGGGTTCTTGTGAGGTTATCTCGGTCATGATTTGAGGGGAATAATCTGACTCCTGTGATGAACTCTCTGGCTCCAAGGTGCAGCTGGATCATTTTAGGTAGTTATCCTTGTTTAGGGGTAGCCTATCCTGTGAGGTTCTGTGTTGCCTCCTAAGAACTTATAAGAAATCCTTTAGAAATGGTTTCTGGACCAGGAATAAGAAAGTAGGGGCTCAGCGTTTAAAAAAAAAATCCTTGTGCACTAATCTCACTGGATTATTTCCAGATGATTGTATACACCCTACATTCTGGCAAAAGTCCTCTGATAAAAGTTCTGTTCCCCAAATCCAATCCACATTCACATATTTGGTCAAGGAGCTCAGCAACTACAATTTGTATGTGTGTATATGTGTGTGAGTGTGTGTGTGTGTGTGAATTCTGGGGCTTGAACTCAGGGCCTAGAGGCTGTCCCTTAGGTATTTCACTCAAGGGTGGTGTTCTACTACTTGAGCCACACTTTTACTTGAAGATAAAAGTCTCACAGACTTTCCTGACTGGGCTGGCTTTGAACAGTGATGGTTAGATCTCTGAGAAACTAGGGTTATAGGTTTGAGCCACTGGTGCCCAGCTTATGTCTCCTCCTATGGCTCTTCTTTTAGGACCCCGGACTCCCAGAGAAGGGTAAAAGTGACAAACAAGGTTCTTTGATCTTTTCTAACATTTCAAAAAGCATGAGATAAGGTTGATGGACCTATAATCACCTAAAGTTTCTATGCATTTTATTTTCTCTTATATTTGCTCAGTTTGCTATGGTGCTCATTAATAACTCTCCTCTTATCCCTAATTATGACTTTGAATCACAGGGCTTTATAGCAATGTGATCTTCAGTTGTTTGTTTGTTTTTCATTTACTGATCAGCCTCTATCATTGCTGGATTCATAATCTGAGAAGTAGAAACTGCCTAAAAACATTATCCTCATTTTACCAGTGACAGACAAAGACACGGAGTAGCTAAGCCTCTTCTACAAGACACATCTCCCACCAACGCTCACGGTAGCCTCCCTTCCACCTTGCAGGTTCTGACAGAGATAGTGGCAGTTCAGAGATCAGCAGCCTGGTCTTGGTGGCAGGCAGAGTTCCTGCCTCTCACTCTCCCAGCAGCAAGACAGACAGACAGACAGAATTCCTTTTACACACATGGAGCATACCAATCCTGTCTGAAATATGAACCCAGGCCAGTCTCAAAAGGAAGAGAATAGTATCCACCTACCCATTCATGAGTAGTGCCCACATTGTACCTCCAGGTCCAGCTGAGTCTGCTCCAGGCCATTATCATGAAACACATAAAATCCACTCTCCAGCCGGGCTTCCAAGGACAAGTGGCTCTGAAGCCTGGGGCTTTTGCCTGAGTGGCTCCCAGCAGGAGTTGGATGGAGGCTGACAAGGTTACAGGTGCTTTTCATCCAGCCTCGCAGGAAAGTACCAACTTCCTGCTGCTAGAAATTTGTCTGCAAATTTTTGTCTTCATTCAAATCACTGGATGGAGGCCTGGAGAGGAGACACGGGGTGATTCGATAACTTGATTAAGCCCCAGGACCAATGACACAGGAGCTCAAAGACTGCGGCTCTCCTCCTTAACCTCTCCAAGGGTGACCACTGGCTTTGCTGGTAATTGGCCCATTGTCCCTTCCACTGTGCTTCTTGTAGAAGCCCAGGAATCACCCTGTCGCTGGGCTCAGCCTAGAGCAGACTTAAACTGTCTCTGACCCATTAGGGCCCAGAGAACTGTGTGTAAGGGTAACAGACCCCAGTTGTGTTTTGAGAGGCCTCAAATGAGCCTTACTATAGAAACGATTTATTTAGTTAAGATATTCTCTTACTCTCCATCCCAGCTGTAAAGTACAACACACTTGGGGATACAAGGGTGACCTTTTGCTTAAAGATGGGTTCAAATTCGAAATGTTCTATTCTCTTGGGGAAATATCCTCAGATCTTTGGTTTATGTACATTGTGGTCTCCCAATTGGAGGCGAATATTAAGAGTATATATTGATCAATTACTTCCAGACTCTCTGGCAAACAGTTATGCGAGCCACCTTGATCAGCCAAAGTTGATGTATATGCCATTTCTCTGGGACAGACATAGGTGATGTGACAAATGAGGAAAGAAGACATTAAATAGATACTTTCCATGGAGATAGGGGTTTTTTCCCCCCATTCTGTCTTGAAATCTTTTCTCAGCTTTTATTAGCCATAGATAAAAGCTGATTTGGAGTCCAAAATGAATTCCCTCGGCCTATTTTCTTGTTTAATATATTAAAAGAATAAATTCACAGTTGTCAGTATGCCTTCTGAGATAGTCCTGCTGGGGAATGTGAAGAAATGGAACTGTTAGTGGTACTTTGAAAGTAAAAAAGACAGGCCATTAAAAGTTAAAGAAGGCAGATACCAGTGGCTCATGCCTGTAATCCTAGCTACTTAGGAGACTGAGATCTGAGGATTGCTATTTGAAGCCAGCTCACACAGAAAAGTCTGTGCGACTTTTATCTCCAATAAGCTGCTAAACACACTAGCAGTGGAGCTGTGGTATAACTGGTAGAGTGCTATCCTTGAGTATAAAAACTCTGAGACAGTGCCCAGGTCTTGAGTTCAACTTCCAGGATCAGCACAGCTAGGACTGGCTGTGGCAATCCTAGTTACTTACTGGTCGAAAAATCCAGGATTTTATTTCTAAAATAACTAGCAGAAAGGAGAGCTAGAGTTGTGACTCGAGTGATATAGTACCAGCCCAGCCAGTTGGAGATCCTCAGTTCAAACCCCAGGGTTGGCAAAGAAAACAGAACTTTAAAATGCAATTTTAAAATTTCACTCATTATGATTGATTGTCCGAATCTCCCTGGGAGCGAGGGGGTTCTAGTATGCCAATAGCACTGTTACTGTTTCCATCATGAGAAAGGAATGTCCTTTGAACTGCTTAAGTAGATAATTCCATGCCTGGTAGAAAGATGGAGACGGGAGGGATTTGAATGGAAAGCAAAAGATCCTCCTATTTTCCAATAATTACCTAAGCCAGGGATGTGCCAAGGGGCATTCAGGATGTGCCAAAAGGTGCACACACATCTCCTTCCTTTTGCACCATGTATGAATCGTGGAGGTTCTTCAACCAAAGGCCCAGGGATTTGTCCAAGTGATTTGTCCCTTCCCAGCAATGGCAGGATTTTCTTTGCGGGTGGTTGTTTTTGTTTTGTTTTGTTTTGTCTGAAGTTTTTATTTTAGGGCTGGAAGTGGTAGAGTGCTTGCCTTGCATGCATGAGGCCCTGGGTTCGATTCCTCAGCACCACATATGCAGAAAAAAAGCCGGAAGTGGTGCTGTGGCTGAAGTGGTAGGGCACTAGCCTTGAGCTGAAGAGCTGAGGGACAGCATCATGGCCCAGAGTTCAGGCCCCACAACCAACAACAACAAAAAAAGTTATTTTAAAGATGATGTACAAAGGGGTTACAGATACATAAGTCAGATAAAGTCTTTCTTTCCTCCTTCTCCTCCTCCTCTTCCACCTCTTTCTTCCTCTTCCTTTTCCTCTTCCTCCTCCTCCTCCTTCTTCTTTTTGTCAGTCATGGGGCTTGAATTCAAGAGCCTGGGTGCTGTTCAAGCCACAGCTACACTTCCAGTTTTCTAGTGGTTCACTGGAGATAAGAGTCTCATGCCTTTTCTGCCTGGGCTAGCTCTGAACCATGATCCTCAGATCTCAGCCTCTTGAGTAGCTAGGATTACAGGCGCGAGCCACCAGCACTGGGCTTCAGAGTACATTTCTTTTTGGACAACGTCACCCTGCTTGGTTAACATTTTGTTGTTGTTTTTCCATCTTTGCTGTTCACTGTTGATATCCTGGTCCCTTAGAAGAACATACCTGGCGTGCAGTGCCCAGGCCCTCACAGCACCCAGAGCTGCAAGGCTGGACCCACCGAGAGCCGCCGGAAAGAGCATTCTGCTTTAAAGGTGGCATTCTGCTCTGCCCACTGCCACTCTGGCATTGTCCTCCATGGCCTTGCCTAGGGCAGAGGAAGGGCTTTGTGCAAATGGTTTCTTGGGAACAAAGGGGGCTCAGGTTTGGGGCTTCATTTCTCCATGATCAGCCACACCAACCAGTAGGCCCACACACCCCTTCTTACCATGGTGCAGCCACCATTAGGCCCTGCTAGAGATCAGGCTGCCCCCTCTTCTCTCACCTGCCTGACTCTCATCTGTCCCCTCTTTAGCCATCCCCAAATCCACCCCCTTCCCGCAGCCGCTGCACCCTCCCTGAGCCTCACATCCACCTGGTGTCCAGGCCAGTCCAGAAAACCCACCCAGGGAACTCCCTCCAACCTGTATTCCTCCACTCCCCTCCTTACCCCACTCCATTTGGCCCTTCCAGATAGGGAAGGTAGAGCAGTCTGGGCACAGGAAGGGATTGGGACTTGAGCTATCACCTGCAGAGATTTCCTCTGGATGATCCAGTCCAGCCTGGGCTCACACTGACTCCTGCAACCAATTGTCTGTCTCCTTCTGCCCACTTGTGTCCTATCAGACCTGGCCAGGAATAGGTCCCCTGAGAGTCAGGATTCGTTTTGGACACCAAGTGTGTGGATTTAGACATGCTCTCTGGGCCTCTAGTTGGGCAAGATGGAGCTAGGCAGTCTCAGACTGGATGAACATTAACAATCCCACATTCCTCTTGTAGTGTCCATCCTTATAGCATAATTAGCAGGACAGTGGACACCCAGCAAGGCAGCTCTGGAAGTTTCTTCTGAAGGGATGAGATCAGGGTGGGCACAGAGCCACCAGACAATCGATAATAGAGGCCTTTTCCTGAGGGACACATGCCACCTGCTGATCAGCCTCCATGAGGTCCTCCCAGAGCCTGTGGCAAGCATGGTAGGCAAGTATTCTCTAGCAACTCCTGAGGATTTGCTAAAGGAGCCATGCCAAAGGAGCCATGTTGTGGGAAATGGGGGACATCAGAACACACAGCTTTTCTGGGGTGATCGGGAGGGCAGTTCCAGTCGAAACCTAAGCCAGTTCTGCGCCTCACAAAGGGCCTGGGCAGTACCCACAAGCCACAGGTAAAGAACCACCATAACCAGTAGAATACAATCACCGTTTCCCAGGGGAGCTCCCCAAAGGCCCAAAGGGCTTGTGCTCCTCTGTGCCACCCTGGGATTTGAGAAAGTCTTCCCAGTGATCTCTCCAGATGACCAGGGGTGACATCCAGCGAGAACTGGGCAGGACAGGACCTACAGGCAGCTGATAGGAGCACAATCCTGCCCTCTACCCCCACAGAGGACATGGTTCCTCACTCAGCGCAGCCTGTGAAGAAGGAGATTTAGTAAAGCAGACAGTAGTTCACCCAGAGATGGGAGAACTTTTTCCCAAATCCCAGCGTACACCTTAATCAGGACTGTTCTGGGAGGAAGTAGGAAAATACAGGATGGTGGCCAATCCTGGCTCTCCAGATGGGTGTACCTCTGGATCATCCTGGGTTCCAGCTCTGGTGATGTCTATTGACCAGGTACACTAGCTGCTGTACCAGAAGTCCCCAAAGGAGCAAAAAGAAAAAGCAGTAGGTTTTTCCAAAAGCCCAAGTTTCTTCATCCCTAAGCCTCGGCAATCTGAGAGCTGCCACCCTGTCTGTTTTCCCATGAGGGGGGCAACCATCCTCGAAACACTGCCATCTTCCAGAGGCAGATTTGCCACATAATTTAGACCCATCTGGATGGTGGTGTGAATGACAGCTCTGCTGTTGGAAAGCTCTGGAAACACTTTAGGTGAGTGGGTTGCAGGCAGGGCGGGCTGAGGCCTGGGACAGATGATGTAATCTTGGCCCCTTCTGGAAGGAGGTGGAAGGTTTCCATAATGGGAGTCCCAAGTGTCTTTAATGAGATTCCCAGCCCTGCTCAAGCAACCAGAGGCAGCAAGATCCTCCAAGAGCCAGAAAGCCCGCTTTGGCTGGCTGAACAGCTCTTCTTGGAAGGAACCTCTGTTTAATCAGGGTGCACAGGGCTCTCAAAGCGAGTGCCGTTCATGAGCTTTGGGGACGGGAGGAAATATGTAAATTCTAATTACAAGCGGCTTTAAAGGTCTGGAGAGGAATTTGCTAAATGAAAAAATGCAATGTATAAAAAATTGATTGCCTTGCCTTTAATGAAGAGGTCCATTTTAAGCCTAATGTTTTTCTTTTCCAAAACTTTCAGAGTTTCAAAATAATTTTGTTCAGACTTCTATCAATACCGAGCTGTTCGCTGAACTGTTTTTGGACTCTAGTTCTGAACTAGTTAAAAATCTTATTCCAAGCCAGGTGCTGGTGGCTCACGCCTTGTAATCCTGGCTACTCAGGAGGCTGAGATCTGAGGATTCACATTCCAAGTTCAACTGAGGGAGACAAAGTGGAGAGATTCTTATCTCCAATTAACTAGCCCAAAGTCAGAAGTGGAGGTGTGGCTCAAGTAGTAGAGCATCAGCCTTGAGAGAGGAAAAGAAAAAGCCAATAAAAGCACAAGACCCTGAGTTCAAGCTTATATACACACACACACACACACTTACACACAACCAGGTAACACACTTGCCCTGTTGTTCCTAGCTTGTCATTCTAAGTTGTCCCTTACCCACATGTGAAGAAAGGTGAATGATAGTCCTCCCTCCAGTTCCATTTTTGACCCCAAGTCACAGGAAGAGCAGTTGACAGCCCAAGGACCTTTACTTTCTATCCAGCCAGGCTAGGTGAAAGGAGAAAAACTCAATTATTGAGTCAGAAAGTATTTATGAGAACCTACTATGTACTGGATACAGGTTTGATGCTCTCAATAGCTGCATGAGCAAACAGACTGAGCAGGCTGTGGAGTTGTGGAGAGGGGCAGGCTGGGGCTCCGGTAGGGTGGGGGGAGGAAGAGGGGCATTCCTCACTCAACAGCCCTCTTCTCCCCAACCAAGTGCATGCTGGGTCACTGCACTTACCTCTCATATGCTCCGAGCAGCAGCACTGGGTCTTTTCAGATGTTCAGTTCACAAGGACCTGCTGAGAGCTTATCGGTACCTTCGGTTTCTCAGAAACTCAGACCATTCAGCCATCTGCCAGACGAGCGTGAGCCATGGTGAGTGACAACCTCAGTGGGCTCTGAGGTCACTTGCCTGCCACCTGCTTCCTGTCTCCATAGCCACAAGGGAAGAGGTAGAGCCTATCACCCAGATAAGCCAAGAGAAATGCTACCCACTTTCTAAGAAGTGGGTCTTCATCGCTGGGTATCTGCCTGGCAAGGAGAAACTGTGGGAACACCTGCAGCTCCCAGCAGTGAGGGAACACGGGGCACAAGCCCTGTGCTTCCCAGATATAACCGTCACAGAAAGAGACACCCATGCTGGGCGCCGGTGGCTCATCCCTGTAATCCTAGTTACTCAGGAGGTTGAGATCTGAGGATTGCGGTTCAAAGCCAGCCTGGGAAGGAAAGTCCATGAGACTCTTATCTCCAATAAACCACTAGAAAGCTGGAAGTGGCACTGTGGCTCAAGCACTAGAGCACTCGCCTTGAGCTGAAGAGTGCAGGGACAGCGCCCAAGCCCAGAGTTCAAGCCCCACAACCGACAAAAAAAAAGAAACACCCATACCCATCATTGCTTGCAGACTCTTCTAATAACAGGGTAGGACTTGTTCCTAGAGGAGGATAACAAAAATAAGCTCCCAACATCTGTTTCCTTTACGAGATTCATGAAGACAAAAAAACCCAAAAAACATAGATGTGCATGCTTGCTTGACAACTGGAAGGTAGCACCGGTCCTGAGTTCAGGGTCTACCAGTTCCAGCCCTTACCGGGACCACAATGCCCCCACCTTCCAGAGAAGAGGCCTTTGAACAGTGGTCAGGATTTCCAAGCACACATCACTCTAACACTATGACAAAATTTCCAAAGTCTTAAAGAAAAGGCACCACAAGACACAGAACATGGTCCTGCAGTGCCAAATTCAGTTCTAGACCCACAACTCTCAAATAGATTGGGAGTACGGGGGGGGGGGGGGACTAGGCTTTTGCAAATTACCCAGGCAACCTCAACTACCTTCCAGAGCTTCTGGCACAGGTCCAGGGGAGCCTCCTCAGCCTGAGATTCTCCATGGCCATCACTGGAGCCAGCCAATCTGTCTCCTGCCCCCAGCTTGTGAGGGCCCATCACAAGAACCTGAGGGGCTTGATCAAACACAGGCTGCTCAGTTCTTTCCTTAAAATGGAGCCAAGACTGTACTTTTCTTTTTTTTTTTTAACTAACATCCATTTTAGAGCTGGGCCATGAGCAAATTCACATAGAACACAATCAGTTTTTTATATTTTATTTTGCCAGTCCAGGAGCTTGAACTCAGGGCCTGGGCATTGTCCTTGAGCTCCTTTTACTCAAAGCTAGCACTCTACCACTTGAGCCATAGCACCACTTCTGGCTTTTTCTGTGTATGTGGTACTGAGGAATCGAACCCAGGGCTTTGTGCATGCTAGGCAAGCACTCTACCATTAAGCCACATTCCTAGCCCCAGAATCCACATTTCTAACAAGTTCCTGGGCTGGGAAGGTGGCTCAGTGGTAGAGTGCTTGCCTTGCATGCCTGAGGCCCTGGGTTAGATTCCTCAGCAACACATAAGCAGGAAAAAAAAAGCCAGAAGTGGCGCTGTGGCTCAAGTGGTAGAGCACTAGCCTTGAGCTGAAGAGCTGAGGGACAGCGCCCAGGCCTAGAGTTCAGGCCCCACAACCGGACCAAAAAGAAAAAGAAAAATTAAAAAATCCTGTAGTTTTTTGCCATTTAGTGTGAAAGCACAAGATCAGGCTTCTCTTCTTTTTTTGGCCCTTGGATTGTTGTTGTTTTTTCATTTTTGTTTTTAATCCTTCTGGGCCTTGAAACAAGAGCCTTGTGCTTGCTAGCCGAGTATTCTGCAGCCCTTTCTGTCTGCATCTACTGTCTCTCTTCAAATCTATTATCCTGCCTCAGCCTCCCCAGTAGTAGGGACCAAAAGCATGTTCCACCATACCCTGCTTCTTGGCTCCTTCTTGATGTGAACTTATCCTTGATCAATTCTTGCTGTCTTGTGTGGCTCTGTTTCTGACTATTCAGTCAGAGTAATTGAGCCTATTTCTCTAAGGCTGTCAGTCTTAAGCATTCAGAAACCATCTTTTTGCTCTTCCAAAGAGTTAATGATCTTGGAATGCAAAGAGACTCTAGTTTGGGCTGGCAACTGAAATCTGGCACCAGAAAGCTGCTAATTCCAGGCTTTTGAATCTTGCTCTGTGGTAGAGTAAGGTTGGGGAGGCAGGAGATAGGACAGGGAAGAGAGCTTGTATCACACCTATGTTCACACACGCACATACACATCTGGGCACTTGGGCACCCCCAACAAAACTTAGATGTGAGCTGATTTAATGAGATGAGCTATTTGCGACAGAGATGGTGAAAATCAGCCATGTGGCTAGTTGACAGTCCCTCTGAGATACTTTCTTGCTTGTACATTTTATTTTGTTTTGTGCCAGTTCTAGGGCTTAAACACAGGGCCTATGTGCTGTGCCTGATATTTTCTTCTTAAGGCTATCACTCTACCACTTGAGCCACAGTTCTACTTCTAGCTTTTTGGTGATTAGTTGGGAGATAAAGGTCACACAGACTTTTCTGTCTGAGCTGGTTTTAAACTGTGATCCCTAGATCTCAGCCTCCTGAGTTGCCAGAATTTACAGGCATGAGCTACTGGTGCCTGGCTTGCTTATATAGCAATATGTTTTGTCTGCTTTCCTTCTTTGAGTTGGCCCCAGATCCAACTCAAAGTACCCTTAAGTCTGATACACGCCAGAGGCTGGTATCTATTCTCTTAGTTTGCAACGTTCTTTTTTAACCCCAAAGTTACTTTCACATCTAGATCAGACTCTGAATGCCAGGCCTGGGTCATCACAGAAAAAAAAAAAAAAGTAATCCATGTGAAAACCACTTCTGCCTTCTGCCTGAAACTGTTCTCCACACACTGGCCAATCATAAAAGCCACAGGAATCCTTGGGAAGTAGCTTCTAGAAGTCCAAAACAAGGTAAATTTTATCTCTCCTAAGGAACCCATATATTTTCTTAAACCTCCTCCTGCTTCAATAAGAGCCCAAGTTAAATTTAATAATGGTTTTAGGTTTTGTATATTTATACCCTTCTCTTTCTTATGATTCTGCAAATAGAATGAATATTTTAATAATCTTACTCAGTAGCTTTTTTTTAAGCTTCTCAATTTTTCTTTTCCTTCCCACTCCAAACTCAAAGTATCGATGAGCTCAGTATTAAACAGGGATAAATGCTGGACCCTACACTCAGAGAAGAAAACAACTGCAAAGATAATAATGAGTTCTTGTTATCAACAACAACAACAACAAATCCCTAAAATAGATGAAGGGGTTTACAGTGGACTCCCAAGCACATGTTGCAACAATAACCCTGTGCAAGAGAGGAGGATGTTGGGTAAATGTTTGAAACGGAGGCCTCTTCTTTCCTTTGGATGCTATTCTATCTCAATTCTCCATAAAACTTGTTGTTTTAAAAGCTGTGAGTGTAGCTCAGTGGCAGAGAGCTGTGCAAGGTCTCTGGTTTGCTTTCCAGGATCACAAACAACAAAAACAGCTAGATGCTTTAGCTCCTATTGGCTCAGAGAGAAGAGCTTGGTAAGAGAAGATTGTATAGGGCTTAACTGCCATCTTTTGTCAGCTGAGTCTGTGCAGGTGCACATTCATTATATACCTGTTTCATTTTGTGGTGAGTGTGTGTGTGTGTGTGTGTGCGTGCATGCACGCGCACACATGCGCACTGGAGCTTGAACTCAAAGCCTGGGCTCTTTCTTAGCTTTTCAGCTCAGGGCTGGCACACTACCACACTTGTACTGGTATGGCTTTTTTCTTTTGCTGGTTAATTGGAGATCAAAAGTCCCACAGACTTTGCTGCCTGGGCTGGCTTTGAATCATGTTCCTCAGATCTCAGTCTCCTGAGTAGCTAGGATTACAGGCATGAGCCACTGGCACTGGGTATTATCTACTGTTTTCAGGTTCCTGCTGGAAAAGCAGGACAAGGAACAGAGGGCAGGCCCTTTCTATCAACCATTTTTCTCCCATCCATGGTCCCTGTCAAGAAAAGCCTCTGATCACAGGTTCTCTGGCAACTGGTGGAGAGGGACTGGGCAGGGTCATCTCTTGCTGGCCAGGCTGCTTACATTCTGGGCTGTGTCCAAGCAGGCTTTGGGTTCTTCTGTCCTCCGTGGCCTTTTGGAAGTTCTCACCCCTCTGGGCTGGAGAGAGGGGGTCAGATCAGAACCCTCAGGATGCTGGCTCTGCACAGCCCAGATGGCTCTGCAGCACTCACAAGTCAGGCTGTGAGGGGAGCTGCCGGAAGCCTGGCGTGCATACTGCCACACGGTATGGTTCTAATTCTCCCTAATCTCCCCACAGCCCTGTTTTCTGGAGCTGCTGGGCTGGGTGTTCTGGCACCAGGGACTGCGCAAGCCGTGTTGGCCTTTTTCCCTGACTTTCTTTAAATATAAATTTTTAAATGTGACTTTGAGATGAAAGCAAGAATGCCAAAAGTAGGCGATGCTTTCTTGTGCTCAATTACAGCTCTAGGGAGTACCCCACACAAGGAACTGCTCAGAGCTCCAGCCAAGATGAAATCTGCTTTTCCAATAAGCACTTCAAACGGCAGAGGATGTTTTTGGCTGGGTTCAGCTACTGGGAAGCCAACAGTTAACAGGGTTGGGCACTGAAGCAGGGCTCCCAGCATGGAAGCCGTGGTGTAGAGCAGCCCCGTGTGTGTGTGTGTGTGTGTGTGTGTGTGTGTGTGAGAGAGAGAGAGAGAGATGTTGCACTTCATGACTTCCTGATGGCTTTCACCTCAACTGAAGTGACAAGACACTTGTCTGACTTCTCAAGCTGAGTAGGCAACCCAGATCTCACCTTTAGACCTGGCTGAGCAGAACCTCAAGAGGAAAGATTCCACCATCTCGATTTATTTACTCTGCTTACAGTTTTTCTTCATTCTTCCCTTCCCCGCCCCCCAGGCGAAACAGCTTTGTCATAAGGTCCTCTGTGTATTCAAAATGATCTTATGGAGTTAGAAATTTGTTGATCTAAGTCTAGGGCACACCAAAAATATTGATGGTGACGACATGAAGATGCTGGTAGTAATGATGATGGATGAGTGGATGGATGATGGAGGTGGGAAGGGAGGGAAAGAGGGAAGAGGGGAAGGAGGGAGGGAGGGAGGGAGGCCACACAGATTGACTGTCAGTACAAGCAGTGGCAACATTGTAGGGTAAGTAGAGGAACGTTCTACAGTTCTGACACTTCTCAAAGCACTGATTTGCTCAAGGGCACTGTGGCTGAGCCTGGTCTGGAACCCATCTGCCTAGTCAAGCTCTTCCCATGATGCCAGCCTGGTTGTACCTCGACAAGATATCACTATCCCATCATGACCTTTGTGTTACTTTTCCAATAGGATCTAAAGTTTATATCTGAGCTAGACTAGACCCCAGTCTTCCTATTCATGCTTCCCAAGTAGCTGGGGCAGGTGGGCACCACCAGTTCTTTATTGGTGGAGATGGGGGAGCCAGCCTCCAGCTTTGTTCTCCCATCTTAGCCTCTTCCTGTAATCTTAACATTTCAGGCGTGGGCCACTGTACCTGGCTCCAGCTTCCATGCGGATTCAATCCCAGAAGCTACATCTGGATTGGAGCAAACACTTCCTGATCTGTTAGGCCTGATCTGTTAGGAAAAAAGATCCTTGCATGTGGACAACAAGTACCAGGATGATCAGCAGGGCTTTCCAAATGCGGGCATTACAACTAGCTTATTAAAATACATATTACTGGGCCTCAAATGACTCTTTTGCTGTTTGCATTGGTCGTGGTCTCGGGGGGGGGGGTAGTCGCTCGGGGGTCTCAAGATTGAGTCTAACAATCTCTGAGATTCTGGATAAGGAGATTGAAATGGGTAGGGAAAGCACAATTCGGGGGCAAAATGCTTAATTTTTTGGTTTGAGTGGACTTTACCACTATAGTTAGATAGCAAATACCCAGGCATGGTGGTACATGTCTGTCATCCCAGAACTCAGGAAGTTGAGGCCGGGAGATGGCAACTTTAGGCCAGTCTTGGCTACAAGAAAAAAATAAAGATTGTTAAAATAGCAAATAAGATAAATAAGGTTACATAAACATGAATTATATAATAGATAAAATGAATAAAATATAAATTACAACCCACATACCTCCTCCACGTCTTAGTTTTCATAGCATTGTCATCTTCTATTAGACCATATCATTGACATCTTTTCTCTCACTTGTTCTTGGCTCCTCAGAGACATGGCAAATCCTATGACACGGGAAGGACATGGCTGATCTTGCTCAGTGCCGAACCCCACAAACCTGGTGAAGTGGACCCTGAGATAGGGCCCCAGCTGGTATGATTCCATTTTGAGCTCTGCCTTTGTTTTAGGGATTTTCGACTTGATGGGCCTAGTTCCCGGAATGAAAAAAATACATCTGGTCTCCCTCCTCTTAACAATCTACCCTACCCTTGATTATTGAGTTAAAGACTGACCCATAAAACCCAAAAACTGAGGTTGTAATCTGGCTCCAACTGGAGACACCACATGCTTATGGTAAACCCTGCATTTTGTGCATGTTTACCGTAAACTCTGCCTATTGGCCACCTGGTGTGGTCTGTTATGACCATACAATCCTTTGTGTGTTATGATCCCATTGGTCACCTGCGCTTGACCAGGCTCCACCTCATGGATGTTGCCTTTAAAAAACCAAAGAATGGGGGCCGCTCGGGGTCGCAGTATCAGCTCCCCAGCCTGTGCTGCGGCCCTGGCCGGTCAGTGTAGGAACCTTCTCTTTGTTCACAACTTTGTTGCGGTGGGCTCTGTCACTCCGGACGACTAGGTGGGCTTGCCTGCCTGAGTAGGGGGCTTCCTACTACACCTGGAAGGGTGCCTGGAGCAGCAACCTCCCACTCAACACAAACACCAAGTGAGAAGACAACTGAAACACAGGTGGCCTTAGATGCACAAGGTCAGGAACAAGATGCACAAGGTCTAGGCCTGGGCCTGGCCTCAGGACAGTACTCTGTGCCTTTGGACCACTGAAGCCCCCTGGCCATGGATTCTCTTACCTGTGATTTAGAGACCATCTCTACATCACAGGGCTGTGCAACACAGGCGTCCAGTCAGACCACCAGGCAGGAGTAGAGGATGGTCCAGCATGATTCCTCCTTTCTTTTCTATCCTGAATCTGAGCAGACAATGAATAGGACGCCTCTCAGGTGGGAAAGAATGCAGTCCCAGTTTCTCATCTGGCGGAGAGTGGCTAGGAAGAAGTCAGTGGGGGTCACCGGGTCAGGGAGTACCTGTCATCTCAGGCCTGCAGGCTACCTGAGCTGACAGAGGACAGAGCTTCCCCCTCCCTCCACCCGCCCTTCCCACTGCTGGGTGGAGCCAGTGTCTCTGGGTAAACAGGATAAATCACTGCCCGAGCCAGAGCTCTTAAACGTGGCTGGCCACACACCAGACTTCGGGCTGAGGTGGCAGACCTCCGGACTGCCTTCTGGGACGGTGGTGGCCCAATCTCACCAGAGGGCAAGCATTCCTCCTCTGACACTTCTGCTTGTCCCCGGAGTCCTAGAAGAAAGTCTGAGCTGCCTTCAGGTCCCTTGTGGAGGGACTAGGTCTAGATTCCACCTGGGGAGACAGCGTGAGATGGAAGCCGGGTTTGCTATAGTAACCCAGGAAGTGGTGACTCAAGCATCTGATGTACAGGATCTTTTCATCTGAGTTGTGGGAAGCAGGGTTTTAAGGTAGAGAGAATCCCCCCACCCCCCTCCACCCAGACATCCACATATCACACTGCAGAGATGGAGAACAGGTGGTCTTTGCAGATCTGGGCATGGGTCCTCAGGAAGGACCGTGATGGGGATACCTGTTAGTGTTATGCTCACCTTTGGTCCTCAGCTCCACCCAGACCTGGGCCCCCCTCCCCTCCCTGGAGTTCGCCCATACAGCTGGCCCCTCCCTCTCTCTGCCCAGACCCACCTGAACTCCCATCTACCTAATTTCTTATCCCCCAGACCCTTCTGCTACCTGGATGGTGGTGGAGGCCATGTGCTCCCTCTTGGGGGAAATATGGCTCCTCTAATAAATCTTATAATAATCTTTCTCCTGTGCCTGCCTGCCTCTGCGTGGTCCATTGGGATGGATGTGTCCGATCCTCTTTCAATACCTGGCCCTGCATACAACCACTAATTACCAGGCGCCCTCCAGCCAGTCCATTTCCGGCAGCACAGATCTCTGGTTCTTGGCAAGGGGATGTTTTATGAGTCTGATGTCCACCTGGGCTCTGGATTTCCACCCAGGGTGGAAACTTCCCCAGATCACGACTACTGGATCTCCTTGGCCAGCCCACAGACCCTTTGGAGGATCCTTACTTTCAAAGTGCTGGTAGGAGGAAATGGGAGTCATCCAGACATGCCACAGGTCTTTCCTACCCCATCTGGGCAAGGCAATGGCCTCTGAGGCCTCACTGGTGAGCTTCTAAGGAGAAGCTAGTGCTCTCCAGACTAAACCAGCCTCTTCAGATCCCTGGACCTCGGCAGCCACTCCCTCAATGCTGACTGCAACCCAGGCCCTAGCAGACGCCTTGGAATTAGCTGGAAAGTGAAATCTTGCCAGGCAGCCACGTGTGTGACCTTGAGCAAGTCCTTTCCCCTCACAGCCTCAGTTTCCCTTGGGCTTGTCTGGCTCCCTCCCATCTGCACAGCATTGACAATCTGTCCTTCCCAACCTCTGAGGAGTAGCGCTCCTCCCTCCCTCTGGGACTGCGGGACCAGGCCACCCCATAGGGCTGGGTTGGGATTCACTGGGCCAAACCAGAAACAGGTCCTGGAAATGAAGACCAGAGGTCAGGATGAGGGTTGGGAGGGAGGAGCTTGCCTCTGTGTGCAGAAGTAGGAGCTGTGGAAGCCAGCGGGCAGCCGGGCACTATCCAGCCCCAAGGCTGCAAGCTTCTTTTACTCCCTAGGCTTGAGGCCAAAGAGGCCCAAATAGCAAACAGATGGGGGGAGGAGAGGAGGGGAGGGTGGGAGCACGTGGGGATAAAGTGTGAAGCGGAGCACTTCTGATAAAGGCAACCCAGGCGCCCTGGCTGGAGCCCTGGGGGAGGGGCGTCTTCGGGGGGGCGGGGGGGCGGGGGCGGGGGGGGGAAGCCGGCGGGAACCGAGGGGTTCCCCGCTCTGAAATCACCTCCCAGATGGTGGAGGTGCCCTCTCCGGAATCAACCCCAACCTTAAAGGGAGTCGATCACGTTGGCTTTGTTTTTGTTTTTTTACACCAAGTTACACCAACAACCAGGCCCCTCCCCTCCCCCAGCACCCACGTGCTTACTTTTCCCTCCGGGTACATGGAGGCAAGCCCTGGCCTCACCCCCTCCATCGGGGGTATGAAAACACAGGAAATCAGCTAGAAAGAGCAGATCCACTCCACTGGGCGGGGGGGTGGTGGTGGAGGGGGGAGCACTGGAAATCAGCTAGAAAGAGCAGATCCACGCCACTGGGGGGGGGCACCAGCAGGAAGCAGCTGGAGCCAAGGACCCCAGGAAGGGAGAGGAGAGGCCCAGAGAGGGTCCCTGCTGGGACATTCCCGGGAATCTCGGGGTCCTGGTGAGGTTGGGCAGGGATCGCGGGGGTCGGTGGGATGGACGTGGGGGGGCTCCTCCCCCCCCCGGTCCTAGTTGTCCGGAGAAGGGCTCATTCCCAGAGGTGGGCGGGCAGCCCCTCCTTAGAACTGGCGGGGCGAAGCAACCTGTGCCGCTCGTCCCCCGCACCGGCACCGCGCTCACGCCAAGCGCCGCCCGGCAGCGGCCAGCGATAATTAGGTGCAGATGCGCGCGCCGGCCGCCCCGGGAGGCACCGGCCGGGCGCGGCCCGGAGTGCTGGCCCCGCCCTCCCTCCACCCCCAGCCGGCTTCCCCGCGGCGCCACAGCGCGCCCTCGTGGCCAGAACTGGAAGAGCACCCTTTGGGGAACCACCCACTGCGTTCTAGGCCTAGCATTAGGCTTCAGTACATTTAATGCCCATTGATGGCACCTCTGAACCACCGGGAGTGCCCGTAGGCACCCCATCCCGATTAAATTAGAACTCTGGAGTAAAACTCAGGCACCAGTATTTCAAAAAGTCTCTAGGAATGTTCGATCTCCAGCCAGGTTCCCAGGGGCTCTATCTCAGGCTTGAGTTGACCAGAAAGTAGGGGACAACTTGAAACACAGATTGCTGGGGAACTCCAGCTGTCATCCACTAGCTCTGTGGTTGGACCACGGGAGCCAGTACTACCCTTTCCAGGCCTCAAGACACAGACAAGACATGGCATCACTTGGAAGCTAGTTATAAGTGCAAGGTAGGAGGCCCCTCTTCCCACCCACAACACAGCTATTGCCTGCACACAGAGAGGCGCATTATGGTTTAATACTGCTCTCCACCACGTTTTCAGGCCAAGCAGTGCTGACAAGACGCAAGCACACCCACACCAAGAGCTCTCGATTGGAGTGGGAAAGGACCTGTCTTACATAACCCATGGGAGAGGCTGAGGTTGAGAGAAGAGAGGATCGCTGATATACTTCTCTCAGATGACAGATGGGGAAAACTGAGGCCCAGAGAAGGGAAGAAACTTGCCCAATGTCCTGAGTTCCAGATTGATCTGTCATCCTGGGCACCCCAGATCTTCTCTACTTGTAAACACCTTTCCTTCCTCCCCAGGAGGTAACCCCTGTAGGTTCTGATCTTCATCCACCCATCAGGCAGCAAGCACAAGGGGCTCTGGAGGCCCCGGCTGCTCTGGAGGGGGGCACAGGTAAGAAAGAAAACACATGGGAGGTACCTATGCAAGGAAGTTTGAAAGTCGAACATTGGCCAGCTTGTTTTCAGACTCCTGCTTCTCTTTTTCCTTTTCTTCTTTTTGTTTTTGTTGTGGCTCTGGGGTATGAACTCAGAGATCTGAACTTGCTAGGCTGGTACTCTACTACTTGAGCCACATCATCAGCCCTGCTTTTATCTTGGATGGAATCTGCTCAAACTGGCCTCAAATCTTGATCACCTAGATCTCTACATCTCAGCCTCCTGGGTAGCTAGGATTAAAGTTGTGAGCCACTAGTACCTGGCTTATATCCATTTATTGAAAGACCAGCATAGTTCTGTAGGAGTCTTTGGTTTCTGGACTAGACTGTCTGCATGTGTTAAGGTAAGCAAGCCAATATTGAGACCTCCCCCTGGTCTTTATCCATAGGATGGTCTCAGGCAATTTAGGTATGCCTGCAATATTACCTGTACTGGGCAAAGCTTCACATCCAAATGGAAAGATAAAACTAACACATGAGTAAATGAGAAATTTCTATTACAAGACTAGAGAGTTCACTGTCCACAGGTGGCAGGGGAGTAGCAACTGGAGAAAGTGGTACCTGGAGAAATTCCAACTGTGGGTCAGGAATCAGAGCAGGCTTCCTAGCTATCATGGGGCTGGAGGGCATGGAGGAGACTGAACGTTAACCCCAGCCTGCTCATATTTCAACCACCTCCTCCTACCCATGCCTCTATACCATCCTCAAAGGGCCCCACCTCCTGGCCCTCTGGGATCTGTAAACAGGATATCTGGCAACTACCCAGAGACCAGGTCTCAAAGATGGAGGAGGAGCCACGAGAGACAGGACCTTGAATTTGGAGATGATGAGTGCTGGCTTGGGCTTTCTCCAGAATCCCACAGGAAGCCATCTGTGGCTGCCATGTGGGAAGTGATGCTGAAGTTTCAGGAAGACTGTGTTTGTCGAGGCCAGTGTGTTGCTGATGCACAGAGCACTGGTTCAGGAGCCAGTCATGAATTGTGGCTCATGGTCTCCGTCGATTTATGTCATTATGGAGGAATCTCATTTTAGCACTCTGAATTCATTCTTATTTTTCCTCCCAGATGCTCAGGAGAGAGGTTTTTGTTGTTGTTTGTTTTTGTTTTTGTTTTTGTTTCCTGGGGCTTGAACACACAGCTTGGGTGAGGTCTCTGAGCTGTTTTTGCTCGAGACTAATGCCATAGCTACACTTCCAGCTTTTTGGTGATTAATTGGAGATAAGTCTTACAGGCTTTCCTGCCTAGGCTGGCTTTCAGCCATGATCCTCAGATCTCAGCCTCCTGAATAGCTAGGATTCCAAATGTGAACCACCAGCACCTGGCAATTTTTTTTTAATTGTTAAGTGAAAAAGAGGAATCAGTATTTGTTTTCTTTTTGTGGGTCTAGCTCTTTGGCATTTACAGCTACCCTTGGCCTATTATCAGCTTTTACAGAAAACAAAGAAACTGAAATTAAACATTAACTAGGATCACTGGGAACATCACTGCATTGCACAGCCCTGGAGTTCAGGAGAGCAGAGGCCTCTAACTGAGGTTGATTGGCCATACCAGAATGGGCCGGGGTATACCCCATCTCCATGGGACCAGGGACCAGCTGGCTCCAAAGCGCATTCACCGCATTCCTCTGCTAGGATGAGGCACTTGGGTTCCAGCAGGGCTCAAAGAGGGCCCCAGCATGAGGAGAGAAGGGCGCTTAAAGAGGCAGGAATTCATGGAAGGCAGAATGAGGAGCCATTCCCCACCCAGAGACTGACTGCCGCAGCACTGTGCTCAAGGATTGCAATTGTGTTCTTTTAATCTGTTTTGTTCTTCAGTAGCAGCAACTGCAGAGTTGCTCAGAAAACAAATGCAAAAAGAGAAAGCATGTAGAAGATGGTGACTGTTTCCTAGATGTTGGTGTGGCAGGGAGTGAGGGGGGAGTTGTAATTTCCGTAACTGCCACCGCGTAGCTGTAGAAACCCCTAGATACAAAGCTAGATTAACCACTTTGAAATGTGTGCATTACTATGTCAAGGTGTTAGACAGTTTGTACCAATGCGTTCTGCCCTGTTTAAGTAATCAGTGCCACTCTGGGTGTGAAATTGAAGTGCTTGTAGAAAATTCATTTTACTCTATGAAAGTTTCCAATGCTTATGGAAACGCTTTGCTTTACAATATTTCTGCAGGTCTCATCCAAAATTCCCTACAGACAAGGATTTTGTCCACATTAGATCCTAAACTCAGCCAAAGCCATTTGGGAACTTTTTTTAATGCATGTGTGTGTGTGTGTGTGTGTGTGTCCAAATTGCTGCCTGAATTTTATATATCCAGTTACCTCCAATTTCTAGAACATATTCCCTACTAGCTATTGAGACCAACATCTCCACAGGTTGGATCCTCTAATGAAAAAACCAAATCAGTGAACTATGTAGCCAGGAAGAGAAGGCATCCCAGGGACTGTTACCCAAAGGTAATGCAGATATCAAAACATAGCCAAAGACTGACGCTGGTGGCTCACGCCTGTAATCCTAGCTACCCATGAGGCTGAAGTCTGAGGATAACAGTTCAAAGCCAGTCTGGGCAGGAAAGTCGGCAAGACTCTTAGCTCCAATCAATACACTACTCAGAAAAAGCTCAAGTAGTAGACCTTTGAGCCAAAGAAGCTGAGGAAGGGCTGGGAAGGTGGCTCAGTGGTAGAGCACTTGCCTTGCATGCATGAGACCCTAGGTTTGATTCCTCAGCACCACATAAACCGAAAAAGCCAGAAGTGGAACTGTGGCTCAAGTGGTAGAGCACTAGCCTTGAGCTGAAGTGCTGAGGGACAGTGCTCAGGCCCTGAGTTCAAGACCCACGACCCACCAAAGAACAACAACAACAAAAAGAAGCTGAGGGATAGCACTCAGGCATAGAGTTCAAGCCCTAGAACTGGCAAAAACAAAAACAAACAAAAAAAACATAGCTACAGTATATTCAGGAGACAGCTTTGGTGTTGGGGTGTGGGTTGCAAGGTAGAAATAGGTATGTGGAAGATGGCACAGAGCTGAAAGACAGATTGGGTCCAAATTGGAAAGATTAGCTCTGAAGTGTGGGCCTGATTTTAAAAAGTGATGTGTGTGTTTGTGTGTGTGTGTCTGTCTGTCTGTCTGTCTGTTTATGTATGTGTGTGTGTGTGTGTATGACAGTATTGGGCTTTTTTTTTTTTTTTTGGTAGTTCATTGGAGATAAGAGTCTCATAGACTTTCCTGTCCGGATTGGCTACAAATCGCAATCCTCAGACCTCAGCCTCCTAAGTAGCTAGGGTTACAGGTGCAAGCCACTGGCACTCAGCAACCTTGTTTCAAGCAGGTCCCAATCCAATGCACAGATTAGAAGGGGCCCTTGCAGCAGTAAGGAACAGCAGTAAGGACGCCAGGCGTAGGCTGAGAAGTTGGAGAGGCTCCAGAGCCAGTCCAGAGGCTCCATCTGGTAGCTCTCTGGACAGTGGTGATAACAGCCACTCAGCACCCTCTGTTTTGGCACCGTCTTCCAAGAAGGGACCACATCAGCCAGGAGCCAAACTGGTATTTCGAACAGAGGGATTTAATACAAGGGGTTGCTTGTATAGCTCCTATGAAGTCTAAAGAGCCAAGCCAAAGGAAGAAAACCCTGCCCCCACCTGCAGGAAGGAGAAAGGAGCAGCAGGCGACAGAGCAGAAAGCAAGGAGGCCTATGTGCTAAGGCCTGGAGCCTGGAGGTAGCGGAGGTGTCTGACCTGCTGGAGATGCTTTGTGGTACAGGAAGGTGGGGAGCAGTACCCTGACTCCCCCCACCAAACCTACTTGGAAGCCCAGAGATCTGGCGTGTACTCCTGGAGAAAGCCCAGGAGTGGCCATGAGAGCAACAGACGGATGTCCAGCATCGACAAGAGGACACAGGGAGGCCAGAAGTAAGTGGAAAGCAGGGAGAGTCTCTGGGAAGGGGGTCTTCATCCAGGCTGTAGTTGGCTACAGGGAGGGGCTGGCAAAGTAGATGTATGGTAGGCAGGCACGTGTGCGGCTCAGTCTCATGAGTCCCCAGCAGAACAAAGGTCGGCTCATACCTGCAGCACCCTGACTTGGAGCTGAGGCTCGTTGGGGGAGCAGAGGGAAGTGGGGTGGGGGTTCCTCAGTGACCTGTCAGGCCTTGGAACTGGGGGAGAAGAGGGTATCAGGAGAGCAGGGCTGGCCCAGAGAGGCTCACACCCATAGCTTCATCATGATCCCTCCAGCAAAGCTGTGTGCCTTTGGGTGAGTGAACCACGCTCTTCAGCCTTGGTTCTCATCCATAAAGTAGAGCTCAGACCTCTCCCCATTTTGAGAATCAAAAGCATATAGAAGGGGCTGGGAAGGTGGCTCTGTGGTAGAGTGCTTGCCTCACATGCATGAGGCCCTGGGTTTGATTCCTCAGCCGGAAGTGGCGCTGTGGCTCAAGTGGTAGAGCACTAGCCTTGAGCTGAAGAGCTGAGGGACAGCGCCCAGGCCCAGAGTTCAAGCCTCACCACTGACAACAGCAACAACAAAAGCATATAGAAGCACTTGGTGAACATCAAGGGTCTTGTCTATGTCAGGAGGACAAGGATATAATAGATGCTGGATGTCACCAGGGCGTGACAGGGCCAGTGGCTGGGTGAGGCTTTGGGATCAAGAGCTGGGTGGCATCTGGAGTGCTCTCCCACCCCAGGAGACACCTGCTGAGATGACATCTGGCCCTGCTAACCATCACAGTACTGGAAAGCTCATTTCTGGTGGGTTTCAGCTGGCTGGTCTCATCTCTCCACTTCCTCATACTTTGGAATAGTTAGTCCCTCTGTGACCGCCTCACAGGCAGCAGGGAGGAGGCTGGACCGAGGGCAGACCCCGCAGGGTCACTGCACTCCAGGATCTGCACGGGCGCTGGGCTGTGGGAAAGTACCGGGCAGTCGCCATGGGAAGAACTCCTAGCCCAGGACATGTCTGTGTACAATGGCCGCGACTGTGCCAGAGACTGTTCTCAGGAAAGGGAGGAAGGCATTGTGAGGCCATGTCTCCTCTTCCTCTCCTGGTCTCAAAACATCCTCTCTTTTATGAAATAACAATGACAAGTGGTTAGATATAGAACTATTATGAGACAGACCAGTCTTTTGTGTTTGTTTGTGTTTTTTCCCCTCAGTATTGGAGTCTAAACTGAGCGCCTTGCCCTGGCTAGGCAGGAGTTTTACCACTTGAGCCACACCCCCAGCCTGGACCATCATCCTTCATACGTACGTTTCCAAGTCGTCCCCATAGCCTTTGTATTACCACCACACCTGGCTGAATTTTGTTGTTGGGATGGGATCTCACACGCTTGTTGTTTGCCTGCCATCTTGCCAATCTCTCCCTCCTGAGTACTTGGGATTGCGGGCATAAGCCATACTGCATGCAACCCATCGTTAATGTTCTTACTTGGCAAAAATAAGCTCTGGCTGCCTAGTTTTGCCATCCTTGCCCTGTAAGTGGAACAGAACAACGCAGGAGAAAGTGCTCTAGAAAAAGAAATATGCTCCCGGTAACTGTGGTCATGGATGAGGGAAGTGGTCACTCCAGGCCCCCAGCCTGGCCTTCTGAAGCCAATCCTCCCTCTTTACCTGCTGAGCCCACTGTCAGCAGCGTGGCTATGGATCACCCCAACGTTCCCTGACTCTCAGCATCCTGAGATCCAGTGTTAAGCACAGAAGATGTAAATTCAGGTGTATTCCACTGGCACCATTCTGCCAAAAGATACACATGCATATACACACACACACATGCATGAGTGCATGCACACATCCACAGCAAAAACAAACCAACCAAAAAGACAAACTAAAACCCTTTGGTGCACATTCCCAAGCCAGCTTCAAAGACCCGTGGTCAGATGACTTATTACTCGGGGGTCATTTGCGTTCCTTTCCGCACACTAAAACTAAAGAGCCAGTTAGATGGGCTCCATCTTTCACAAATGCTGGGCAAACCAATTCTCGGGGTACAGGCATGTGTCCGCATACACACACACATGTGCTGTCTCTGGTCAGGGGGTGTTCTGCAAGCTCTTCCCCACCCAGAGTCTGGTCCCTGTCTCAGAGGCTGACATCCTTCGAACTGCAGGACGGGCAGGCAGAGGTCACAGGCTGTGCAGCGGGCAGGTCAGCTGATGGCGAGCTGTCAGCCCAGTGCCTGACGCCCCGGCTGGACCATAAATAACAGCAATGAAACTGCAGCAGGCCACGGCCTCCCCCGAACACACTCCCCTGCCATCCATCTCCCAGAATGACTGCTTGCCATTCAGGCTTCCGCCGTGACCTGACCCCGGCCTCAAGCAATTCTCTGGGGGAACAGCATCCTTTCCCAGGCATAAGGTGGGTCATCCAGAAACACATGGCCTACTGAGGTCTCCATGGCGTATGGCATGCTTTGTAGACACCCGGCACAGGCAGGAAAGATTTCATCGCTGCACACACCACCTGCTGCAAGCCTGGCTCTGTGGGTCTGGCCAGGGTAGACACGATGCTACACGGGGTCCCGCACGGGGACTGCTTCCCGGGGCCATTTAGCAGTTACTTACTTTATGGACAAGTTGGGGATTTTTTTTTTTGTATCCCTTGCCATGTGGGTGGTAACTCAACTATTGACACTGCTTCTGTCCTGGCCTCAAGTGGCTATTGCTTTTTATATCTACCCTTTGACTGTAAGTTTCTTTGCTTCAACTTTCTCCCCAGCCTTACAATACTACACACACACACACACGCACACACACACACACACTCACACACACACACACACACACACACCACTACTACTCTTCCTCCTCCTCCTCCTCCTCCCCCTCTTCCCTCCTCCTCCTCCTCCTCTTCTTCTTCTTCTTCTTCTTCTTCTTCTTCTTCTTCTTCTTCTCCTTCTTCCTTCTCCTCCTCCTTTTTCTCTCTTTCTCTCTCTGTCCCTGTCTCTCACCTTTTCCTGAGGCTGATGCTCAAATTTGTATAAGAGTTACACGACTCCATTGTATCTTCCAATAAGACAATGTAGCTGTCTCATTGTTATGGCTTATATCTAAAATGTTTCCCCACAATTTCATGCATTGAGGCTTGGGTTCTGTGGATGGCAAGCTACAGGTCTCATGAGTGGGTTTGACTTAATCAATGGATTCATCCATCCAGGGATTCACAATTTAATGGCATCTTTGGGAAGTGATGGGAACTGGGAAGCGAGGTCTAGCTGAGGGAGATAGGTTGCTTTGAAGGGCTTATCTTGTGCCTAGCCTTCTCTATGTCCTGGCTACCATGGGGTAGCCTGGCTACCAGGCCCTTCCACAGGATGCTGGGTCACAGCCCCAGAATCACGCAATCAAGTGATCATGGACTGAAACTGTGAGCCGAAACACAGCCAAGGCCTTGGTGGTACCAGGTGAACACCGTTCACTGTTCCCCAGGGAGCTTGATTGGCCCTGCTGCTCAGTTCTAGAACGCTGCACTGTTCTCACGAGCTGTTACCTCCATTCAGTGGAATAGGCACTGTTTCCTGTGCGGCTCCTGCCTACGTTTGTCATTTGTTTATTATTCTTTTTATCATTGCTTATCTGCAAGGCCCCCTCCAGCAGGACTAGAATGTCCCTCCGTTTGTCATTTTTCCTTTAATCTTAGTCTGGAAATCATGTGACCATTCTCGATGGCCAGGGGTCTAACAGAAAGGCGAACAGACTCTGAAGGGGAGAGGGTCTTTGAGCAAAGTGCATAGCTTTGAGTTAGGTTCTGAGAGCCTGCTTTGCTGTTCAGGAACTATTGTTGTTTCCTCCAGTTTGAAGCTCTGTGTCTGAGAGTGTGGAGGTTGAACAGGGTGATTTTGTAATTTCCAGTTGAATACAGGATATTGTGGGTGGATTTCTCCAGTCTAGGAATACCCATCACAAACGTCTTCAGGCTTTTGACATGCCAGTTTCACACATTCAGTCTTTGAGGTTCCAGGAGAGTTGACAGGTTCACCGGATGTCAACACAATGTTCCATACCAGCAAATGGTATCATACACACAGAAAGCAGCAAACACGAGGTCAGTCCAGGAATCGAACATAAACCCCCTGAGGTGCCCTCCTCTCTCAGAAAGTTCCATGACCTGTTGTGTGGGGTGAAGGGAGGTATCACACTGGCTTTGGGGGGGGGACTCTGAGGGATTCCTAGTGGTGGGAACTTCAGTTCTGGGGCTCCTTCCACAACTCCTGCAAGCTTAGGGGGAGGGGGAAGGGTACTGGTGCCCACAGCCAAATGGGAGCAGAAAGGGAAGAACAGCAAATCAGTAGGGCTGTCTCCTGAGTGTTCTCTGTGCTGCTGATAACAGGAGGGGCCGATGACGTGTAAGGCTTCATTGTTAGAAAGGTGACCTGGGAGCATGGGAAAGAGGGAGCATGGGAAGAAGGGAGGGAGGATTTGGCCTCCCTAGAACAGGCATCAAATGGGACTTCCTTGATGGACAGGCTTGGCTGGATATGGCATCTGTGCACTGGCTGTTGGAGAGGAACTGGGCATCTGGGCAAAGTCAGGCAAATTCTATTGAGGCTCCAGGGCTCAACTCCAATATCATGGCCATGAAGACCCCCAAGAATGGTCTTCGGAAATGATGGCAAGTGACAGGAAGGCTGGCATCTGAGTTGTATTATAGGCTGGTATAATGCTGTTGTGGAGCGTTGGCCGGTGATGGCAGGGAGGCTGGAGCGGGCAAAAAGGATCTCAGTGCAGGGAGAGGAGGGGGTTGTCTACAGGAAGCTCAGAGTTGAGGTTGTGGAGTGGTTCTAACCAACACCCCTAAGGGTGGCCTCAGGAAAGTCACCAGCAAACAAGGCAGGATTCTGAAGTCACTGCAAGTGGTTAAGCAGAGGGTAGTAATTGGAGGCTGACAAAAACACCCTCATAGACCCAACCCTCAGCAGCCACCAGAGGAGAAACCATGTGAGAGCCTAGATTATATCTTTACCACCTTCAACTCCAAGGAGAAACTTCAAATTCTGCAAGAGCAGAAAGCACACGAGTCTAAAGGGCTGCTTTAATTGACCTATGGGATAAAATCGGAGTGTGTCCTAAGTCCTGTGAGAATGGGGATTCGCTAAGGCAGAGCTGAGCTTTCCTTTGGACAAATAATTTCAACATGGTTGTGGGGAAGTGGGCAGAGACGTGAAGCTGCTTCTGCTGGGCTCCTGCTCACAGGAGAGCGGCCTTGTACAGCTGAGAATGTGTGCTTGACTGGCCCAAAGAAGATATGAGATGCGAGCTTCCCAAATTCATCATTTCCAGGTGTGACTCAGATGGTAGAGGGCCAGCCTTGAGCAAAAAGAGTCAAGCAAAGGTCTGAGGCCCCGAGTTCAAGCTCTACTATTACTACTACTACTACTACTACTTTCTCTCTCTCTCTCTCTCTCTCTATCTCATACACACACACACACACACACACACACACACACACACC
>NW_012267261.1:5875737-5877945 GCF_000151885.1 Dipodomys ordii
CACACACACACACACACACACACACACACACACACACACACACGCCACAATTCCCATTCATCAAGTTTCTGGAATAACTCTGATCCCTAGGAGATTGTTCAGGGTCCTGAGGGGTGGTAGCCATTGTGTTTTCTGTGAGTGGAAGCATTTTTAGCTAGCACAATCTCCAAGAGGCTTTCTTGCTGAAGGCAGAGAGATCTCTCTCAGTCAAATATACCAAGGCAAGTTTGCACCCTGGGCCCAAAAACATCTGTGGTAGTCAAGGCAGCTCTCCCATGCATAATGCCATTACACAGAATCTCCTGATTCATTCTGTTGCTGTGAAGGACACATTTCACCTGCAGCAGGCAAGATGGTCTCAGAGCCCTTTATTGACCTACCTCTCAAAGAGAGAGAGTTCTAGAAACCCTGAACATATCAGGCCTCCCGAGAAGCAGTCATCTGCTTAGAAGGCCTTGGACCAATTCTTTTTTTTTTTCTTTCTTTCTTCAGCCTAGCAAGAATGTTAATGCTCTTCCTTCAGTACAGGATACCTGTGCTGGAGCAATAATTGCCTCCATGAACACTGATCCTACAGTGCCTGGCACTTCTGTGATATCCAACTTGACAAAGAGGATTTACAAAGGCCACTTGGGGAAAACCCATTCTAGAGGCTTAGGACTCAATGACACAGGTGGGCGGGCCAGCTGTGTAATTCTGAGAAATAAATTAGAGTTACTGATCGATTAGGATTGCCAGCAACAGCATTGGGAAAAATTACTTCCTTACCTGCCAAAAAGCCACCAGGCAGGAGCCCCAGCCCCGCAAGAAGCTCACTTTTCAAAATGACCCACAGCCATGGCTTCTAGGGCAAGAACATAGAGGAACTGTAGCTGACATCAATTGAGAAGCAGCTCTTAGGAGGTTTAAACTGGGAATGGAGTGCTTGGTTGTGGGGGCTGAAGGCTGCTGACACTTCTGAAAGGATGCAGTTGGGGACGGGGCTGTCCAGTTGCTTAGGGTTCAGCTTGTTTTGTCAATCCAGCTCCTGGGGAATGCTGAGCTGCACCAGAAAGGAGTGAGCTCACTGTCATCAGGTGTGAGCAATGAGCATGGAGGTTGCAGAGAATGTTCTTAAGAGCCAGGCTTCATGGCTGAGATGGTACTCCACACATGACCTGTAACCAGGATGAGTTTAGCTGCTCTCCAGGGTCTAAGAGTTCAGAACCTAGCTGGACTCTCTGGAGAGGTGATGGGTACCACCAGAGATACATAGTGTGTGTTGGAATTTGAGGAGATGAGGTAAAATCCTCCAAACAGCTCCCTAAAGAGAATACCAATGCTCAAAGCTTTCAGTGTCTGATAACCAGATGAAGATTCTGAGACCTGGAGAAAGGAAGTCATTTACTCAATCCCAGAGCAAATTTGAGGCAGAATGAATGCCACAAACCAGGTTTCCTAACAGTAATGGTAACTTTTATGTATCAACTTGACTGGGCCACTTGGAACCCAGATTAGACATTGCTTTTAAGTCTAATCTATGAGGAATGGCTCTGGATAAGAGTAGCAGCTGAAATAGATTTCATGTGTTAGTCAGCTTTCTGTTAACAAAATATCTGCGACAATCTGTTTAAAAAGAGAGTTAGTTGGGTACTGGTGGCTCACAGCTGTAATCCTAGATACTCAGGAAGCTGAGATCTGAGCATCACTTTTTGAAGGCAGGAAAGTCCATGGGATTCTTTTTCTTTTGTCGATTGTGGGGCTTGAACTCTGAGCCTGAATGCTGTCCCTCAGCTCTTCAGCTCAAGGCTAGTGCTCTACCACTTGAGCTACAGTGCCACTTCTGGTTTTCTGGTGGTTTATAGAGTTTCAGGGACTTTCCTGCCCTGGCTGGCTTTGAACCTCAATCCTCAGACCTCAGGAGGATTACAGGAGTGAGCCACCGGCACCCCGCTTCCATGAGATTCTTATCTCCACTTAAGCACCAAAAGCTGAAAGTGGAGCTGTGGCTCAAGTGGTTGAGTGCTAGCCTTGAGCAAAATGGAGCTTAGGGACAGAGCCCAGGCCCAGAGTTCAAAGCCAAGGAATGGTGAAGGAGAAGAAGAGAGAGAGGAAGAGGAAAAGGAGGAAGAGGAAGAGGAGGAAGAGGAGGAAGAAGAAGAAGAAGAAGAAGAAGAAGAAGAAGAAGAAGAAGAAGAAGAAGAAGAAGAAGAAGAAGAAGAAGAAGAA
>NW_012267261.1:5878770-5908161 GCF_000151885.1 Dipodomys ordii
TATCTCTATATATGGCAAATATATATATATATATATATATATATATATATATATAATACTCACCCTATGAGTATAATATGTTGTCCCAAATCCCATTTTGTTTTGTTTCTTTGGACTGGGATTTATGTTTTTGGATCCCCTTTGGACTTGAGCTATAATCTAGATATAATAATGAATATAAACATAATATAGATATAGATACACATATATGCAAATGGTTCTGTTGCTCTGAAGTACCCTCTCTGATCTTCTCTGTCCTTCCAAATACAACTTGAATGTCTCCTGTCCTTTATACAATCTCTCTGGTAAAGTGGAGATCAGGGGTGCTGCCCCACCATGGTGGGACCCTTCCTACCATGACCAACCATGGCTGGCCATGACCTCCACCTAGGGAGGGCAAAGTGCCAGGAAGTGGAGACACCAGGTCTCCATTAATGAAGACCACCTCACTTTTCTCCACCTGTTATCTTGGAACTACACCTCTCCTCCCTGGAGACCCAACAACTTTTTTTAAAAAATAGCAACTGATTTTGAACATCTTCTTCAGTCTCCTGAAATAAAAACCCACTGGCAATATAATTAGACCTCACAGAGAGTTTAAAAATAAAATGTTCTGACTGCAATAGTAGGAATTGAAAAGGCATGGTTCTTTGTAATAAGACAACTTTCTGGAGTAAGGCTGTGGAGAAGGCCTTGCGGGAGGCATCCTGAAGTGATTGTACTTATAGGAAGTGTAGAAGTATTTTGGAGAAGTCATTTATTGGGTTTGATCTTCTAAAATAGGGCTGAACATGGTCAATATACTGAACAACTTCAGGTAATTCCGAAGAGACCAGTCTTCCCAGAACACACATGGGTAGTGGACCCTGAACTCCTAAACATGTGTACCCACTAGGCTCCATGCCAGTAGTGACGTCTAGGTTATTACCCACAGGATTTGCCTCACATTACAGTCTGAAGGCCTATGTCGTGAGAGTATGGTGCCAGACATGCAGCATCATTGGGACCATGTGGAATGCCCTTCAACTCAGTAGTGCTGACCACAGTTCCTCTGTATGCAGATGCTGAGCGGATCTGGTATTTTGATTAAGACCCAAGCTGGGGCAGCTTGGTCAAGTTGCATGGTCTGCGGGCCACTGTGGAAAGCCATTCCTCCTATGGCCACCAGAGGCGTCAGGAAGCCAGGATCACAGCCCTTGCAGCCTTGTAGGCCATTCCATCAAGGCCACCAGGGGGCGTTCTGAGGCCACGCTGGAACCCCGGCAGGCATGCAATGGAAGAGCTCCCAGACGGAAGTCTGCAAGAAGCAAGCCCAAAACAATGAAAATATTCAAGCATTCGGCTTGTACAGTATGAGATTCTCTGATCTTTGACAGTACATTCCCATCTTCCAATATACACTTATTAGCACAGAAATAGCTTGTAAACTGCAACCTTAAAAAAAAACAAGATTTTTGATAGCATAGATTAGTTGTACAAGGGAGTTCATCATGGCATTTCCATATGTGTATACAAAATGTACCCCATCAACTTCACCCTCTCCACTTCTCCCTTATCTCCCCCCTCCTTCTTAAAACAATTTCAATTCATTGCAGTGTTCTCTTTTTCAAGGAAAGTGATCTTGATAGGTAATTAGCAGTGTTCACACTCACTGTCCTGGAAAGTAGCCAATTAGGGAAGGAAAAGCAAATGGCTAGTACTTATCTAACCCTATCCAAACCTAACCCACACTTCTCCACAATACAGTCCTGTGTCACTTGAAGTGAAAAGAATATCTTGTGCTGATGACATCATCATTGTGCGCTTTTGTCAGTTTTTCATGGGAACCTCTTAGACTTATATCTCAGTGAACCTAGCTGGATAAGTCAGCCATTCCATACATTCTATGATACAACCAAGAGATGCGGTAGCAAGTGGAGCTGTGACTCGAATGGTAGAGTGTCCACCTTGAGTGAACAAACAAACAAACAGGAGAGAACCTGAAGCCCTGAGTTCAAGCCCCAATACTGGCACAGAAAAAGAAATTGCTGGACACTGGTGGCTCACAGCTGTAATCCCAGCTATCCAAGAGGCTGTGATCTGAGAATCAAGGTTCAAAGCCAACTTGGGCAGAAAAGTCTGTGAAACTCTTATCTCCAGTTAACCACCAAAGAGTCAGAAGTGGAGGTGTGGCTCAAGTGGTAGAGAGACAGCTTTGAGTGAAAAAGCCAAGTTAGAGTGAGAGGCCCCATGTTCAAGCCCCTGTAGCAGCACAAAAAGAAAGTTTAAAAAAATGTGCATCTGGGGACTGGGAAGGTGGCTCAGTGGTAGAGTGTTTGCCTTGCATGCCTGAGGCCCTGGGTTCGATTCCTCAGCACCACATAAGCAAAAAGAAAAAAGCTGGAAGTGGCGCTGTGGCTCAAGTGGTAGAGTGCTAGCCTTGAGCTGAAGAGCTGAGGGACGGCGCCCAGGCCCAGAGTTCAGGCCCTACGACCGGACCCCAAAAAAAAAATGTGCATCTGGCTACTGTGGGCCTCACAGCATGCTGCTTCACAGAAAACTTCCTAATGTAAGAAAAAATATACTCTATAATAATGACTGAAAAGTCTAGTATAACAAATACATAGCATTCATTACGGTCAAGTCTTAAGTCCTATCCCTAATTATATAAGCTATGCTTTTCTATGACCTCCAGTACAGTAGGTCTGTTTACATCAGCATCACCACCAACAGTTTTCTGTTCTCTATCCTTAGGACAGCTACAATGTCACTGTGTCATAAGAATTGTTCATCTCTACTACAATCTTACAAGACCACTATGCTATGTATGTGATCCATCATTGACTGCAACATCATAGGACACAGGACTGAACAATAATACAACAATACAAGATTACATTTGAGGGGACCTATGGTGTGTGTGTGTGTGTGTGTGTGTGTGTGTGCTGGTCCTGAGGCTTGAACTAGGTTTGGACACTATCTCTGAGTTTTTCTGCTTAAGACTAATGCTCTATGGGGCTGGGAAGATGGCTCAGTGGTAGAGCGTTTGCCTTGCATGCCTGAGGCCCTGGGTTCGATTCCTCAGCACCACATAAGCAAAAAGAAAAAAGCCGGAAGTGGCGCTGAGGCTCAAGTGGTAGAGCGCTAGTCTTGAGCTGAAGAGCTGAGGGACAGCGCCCAGACCCAGAGTTCAGGCCCCATGACCGGACCCCCCCCAAAAAAAACACAAAAAACCCCAAAAGACTAATGCTGTACTGGGCTCAACTGATCCCCCTATTTCAACCTCCTGAGTAGCTGGAACTACAGGCACCAATCACAGCTCTCTTCTTTATGTGCATGTGTACACATGTGCATGCCAGCCCTGGGGCCTGGGCGCTGTCCCTGAGTTTTGTTTTGTTTTGTTTTGCTCAAGGCTAGCGCTCTACCACTTGAGCCACAGCTCTACTTCTGGCTTTTTGCTGGTTAATTATAGATAGGCGTCTCATGGACTTTCCTGCCTAAGCTAGCTTTGAACTGTGATCCTAAGAGCTCAGCTTCCTGAGTAGCTAGGATTACGGACATGAACACCAATACCTGGCTGGAGTTATGCTCCTTGAAGTAAAAGCAAAATTGAGAGAAATGTCTTCCCTCTGTGCTATCCCCTTACTACTTCCGATGGACACAGGATGGCCAGGCTGTGCAGGGTTCAGCAGGTTTCCTTGGGTAGAGAGTGAGAGTGATTTAGCCCCTCCAAAGTGCTTGGTGGCATCCTTCCACCAGAGATGAGCTGCACACCTGACCGGAGGAGCAGCTTGGTCTTTTCCTTTTCTTTCTTTTATGTATTCATGTGAGTTGGGGTGTGGGGGCCTGTGGAACAAACCCAGGGCCTTGCTCATGCTCGCCAAGAGCCACGCCCCTTCACTGAGCCACACCCCAGCCCTGGAATATGTGACCCAGATCACTCTTAAGACAAATAATTTTTGCAGGTGAGAAGCTGGTGCTTTGGTGAATCTGCTAACTGCTTTCCATGGCCTTCGGTGTCACAGATTTGAGCCTGGAGAAGACCTTGCCCATGCTCCCCCAGGGATGAGGACATCACTGTGGTTTCTTGTCTAATGTGGGCTTCATGCTCCTCCATCTTCCCAAACCTGCTCTGCCCCTTTGTCTTCACCTGGAGGAGAAATCCAAGATGGACACTGGCTTTTCCTTCTCTCTCCTCTCCTCGCCCAGCCTCCTGGAGCTCAAAGTATCTGGGTCGTTCTCAGTGGGCTGTGTTCACCAGCAAGGCCTGGAGGTTCCGTTCGGCCCACATGCAGGCCCACACGGGTGTGACCCAGCTCCCTCATTTGTGCCCCACTAGTGGAAGGAGAGTGAGGCTGCTGCTGCTCGCAGCTGCATTCCTGTCATCCGTGGGTAGGTCCCTGGGGCCACCCGTGTCTATGCTGTTACACTGCTAGAACCTTTGGCTTCTGTTTCCTTAGCCTCACCATCCTCTGGGCTATCATCTCAAGCCAGGCACCACTCTTGCTCTTTTCCCTGCCTCTTGCTCCTAGAACGTGTCAGGAGAAACTGCCTAATGCTCAGGCCAGAGCGTACCCTCATCTGCATGGACTGCCTATAGCATCCTTCATGAAGCTGCAGACTCCTCACTGCATACGGAGAGCTTCTGAGCTCCCAGCCTTGCGCTCTCTCTCTCTCTCTCTCTCTCTCTCTCTCTCTCTCTCTCCTAGTCTTCTCCCCAAAGTCTCAGAGCCCTGGCTTTCCCATTTCATGTGTCCAGCCTTCTCGTACACCCTACTCATATCAACTGCAGCCTTGCTAGAGGCTCTTGTGCAAGCGAGGCCCAGCCTCCCAGGTGCCTGCACACACAGACCTCTTTATGCTTTGTATCTGCTTCACATGCATGTTTGTGTGATCTCTCATCAGACCCTAAGCTTCCAGAGGCTGCTGGACAACACATGATCAATGATTCCTCCTTATACTTTTCCACACCACAGCTGGGACACCAGGCCAGACGCTGAGCAGTCCCAGGAGGTGGAGGCTGGGGATGGAGAAGGACACATAAAAGTTTACTGACTAGGTGGCTATGAGGAGAGGAGGGACTGGAGAACATTCCAGTCCCCGGATGTGCTGGATGGGAATCGGAGAGGAGTTGGGGGCAGAGCTTGGTGTGGACAGGCACGGGGTAGGATCAGGGTTGAGATGCAGGCTACTAAGTAGGCTGAAGTTTACTTGAAGCTGAGAAATACTGAGCTGTGGAATCTCTGGTGCAGAGGGGCTGCGGACATGTGAGAGGACAGGAGGACTTTCGGGAGTCCATGCTATAGGCGGTGGCTGAGGAGCAGAAGGCAGGGGTCTGCAGTGGTGTCCTGCGAGCCAGGGAGGAATTCCAGGGGATGAGTGGTCCATAGAGTCACATGCCAAGAGTTAGACAGAAGGCCAGGAGCCGAAGAGACCCACCCTAGTGCACCAGCCAGCCTGTGCGCTGCCCTCTCCTGGGCCATTTTCCTTTCTCCTTGGGGGAACCATCCTGCATGCTGAACACAACAGGCAGAGCCACGCTGCCCTCTGAGACCTCCTACCATGACAGGCAGGCCGCTGGCTTTGTTCCCTCTCACCACCACTGTGCATTAATGGAGTCTCATGGGAGGGAGGCTCTCCTACAGAGCCAGCCAGCCCCACCCCTTCCTTGCACCTCTGATTCTTATCTGTCTCTGCCTCTCTATCTCTTTCTCCTCTCTCTCTCTCTCTCCATTAAAAACATAATTTGAGGAAAGTGGAGATAGGGTTTAAGTGATAACGCATCAGCCTTGAGCAGGAAAAGCCAAGCAAGAGCAAGAGGCCCTGAATTCAAGTCCCAGGACTGGTGCACATGCATGAGCACGTGTGCACACTCACACACACACACACACACCCCTAGTGACAGGCAGCACAAATGGGAAGATCAGAGCCCAGGCCAGCTCAGGTATAAAGCAAGACCCTACTTTGAAAATAATCAGCACAAAAAATGGGCTGGAGGCATGGCTCAAGTGGTAGAGCATCTGCCTAGCAAATTTAAGGTTCTGAGTCAACAATACTGCAAGAAAGGATGGAAGAAAGGGAGAAAGGAAGAAAGAGAGGGGGAAGGGAAGGAGGAGGAAGAGACATTTGTCTTTTGAGCTGGGTATCAACAGGTGGCTTCTACTTTGGGTGACTGGAATGATGGCGTGTGTAGCTCAGGGCTGCAAGTCAAGGGCAGAGCGGAAGGGGGCTGGGGTTAAAGAAGAGGAGAGCACAGGATTGGGTGTTGCTTTATTCGGCAGACCACAGTACAGCCCTTGTAGGGCTTGAGAGGGCATGCTGAGGGAAGAAGAGGACCTCTCCTCTGACTCCCCCACCTCTCACCTCGGAGAAGTGGCCATGTCCCTTGCATGGGAACAGACAGAGCTTTCCAGTGCCAAGCCCATTGTCTGGTCTGGCCCCAGAAGCCCCTGCCCAGGTTCTTGACTCAATCTGCCCCGTACCTAGGGTCCTGCTGCCCTAGTCTCAATAGTCACGGTGAGCCTCATGGAGCCGCAGCTTGACCTCAAGTCCCATGCCTGACTAGAGTTGTACAGCATGGCCGAGGAGCCCATGCCCTGCAGGGGAGACAGCTGGACGCTCAGCCAGTGACACTGGACCTCATCACAAGCAACCGCCACAGTGCCCTCAGGGTTGCTATAGGTGCAGTGGCTGTGTTCCGCCCTTTTATCCACCTCCAGATCCCAGCTACCCCCCAGTTCCCTGTCATCCAGTGCCAGGGCCTGGAAGCCCTGGTGACTCCTGGTGACAGGACACACCAGCTGCTCCTCCTTCAGGGCCGGTACCACCTGGCCCTTGAGGTAGGTGGGGCCTGCACAGTAGGTGTGGATGTTGAAGAGCTGGTCGCTGTACTGGCGCAGCCAGCTGGAGAGGTAAGCCAGATGGCAGTCACACTGCCAGGGGTTGCCATACAGGGCAAGGTTGAAGAGGTCATAGTTGGTGTCAAAGAGGCCCTCTGGAAGCGTGGTCAGCTGGTTCCTGGACAGGCTGAGCAGTTTGAGACTGGACAGGTTCTGGAAGAGGGTTGGAGGTAGGGATGTCAGGTTGTTGCTGCCCAGGTAGAGCTTGGCCAACTTCCCAAGGCCTCGGAAGACACCAGCGGGGAGGTGGGTGATGGCGTTGTAAGAGATGGTGAGGGAAGTGAGGCTGGACAAGTTGGCAAAGGTCCCTTCAGCAATCGTCTGCAGCTGGTTGTGTGACAAGGACAAGCCGACCAGGCTGGGGGTTAGGGCAAAGAGACCAGGGGGCAGCACATTCAAGGCATTGCCCTGCAGGTTCAGAAAAGTCAGGTTGGCCAGGGAGGAGAAGACAGAGAGCGGCAGGTGGCTGATCGCGTTGCGCTGCAGCCAGAGCTTCTCCAGGCAGAAGAGCTGAGCAAACACGCGTGGGGGCAACTCTGAGATGCCATTGCTGTCCAGGAAGAGCTCCTGCAGCTTGTGCAGATGGCTAAACGCATCTTCAGAGAGGTGGGAGAGAGCGTTGTTGCTCAACTTCAGGGTCTGCAGGCTGGAGAGGGGGCGCAGCAGGTTCTCAGGGAGCTGGACCAGACGGTTCTGAGCCAGGTTGAGGGTCTTCAGCTCCCTCAGAGGCTGGAAGAGCCTCTCAGGCAGGGTCTGGAGACGGTTCCCCTGCAGCTGCAGTGACTCCAGGGCAGCCATGTGGAGGAAGAGGTCCTCAGGCAGAGTCTCCAGCAGGTTAAAGTTGAGGGTCAACGTGGCCAGCGAGGTTAGGTTGGAAAAGATGTCAGCGCTGAGGTTGGAGAAGGCACTGCCTGTGATCTCCAGGTCCTCCAGCCTGGGCAGCCCCCCAAAGGCATCTGAGTCAAAGCAGTGGAGCTTTGTGTTGAGGAAGACCACTTTGGTCAGCCTGGGACTGCTGCTGAAGGCCCTGGTTCCCACACAGGTGAATGCGGTCTCCACAAAGACAATGTTGGTGGCATAGGGTGGGATGTCCGGAGGGATGGCAGCCAGCTGCTCATCGGAGCAAAACACTTCATGGCTGAAGCAGTCACAGTCCGCAGGACAGGGCTGGGCAAGCCTGACCAGGAAGAGGAGGGAGGCCCAGCACCACCAGGCTTGAGGGAGCATCTTCTGGAAGTGAGAGAAGAGATAGGACTCCTTTACCAAGGGCAGCAAGTACTGGCAGCAATTCTGGAGGTGGGACCAGACCATCAGCAAGGACCAGCCGTATCAGGAAGGCCACAGTGTGAACAACACTTGTGGGTTCTTTTTGTTTGTTTGTTTTTGTGATGCTAGGGATGGAAGCTAGCTTCATGGGTAAGTGAGGCAGACATGCTACCCTTGGGCTGAGCCTCCAGTGTGGTTTTTATTCTAGCAGATTTTTTACATCACCTCACCACAGCCTTGCAAAGAGCTAAGGTCAAGTTCACACCTTCTGAAAGCAAAGGTGTCATGTAACCTATCCAGACACCCAGAAAGATAGCAGCCATGGCAGCACCAAGACCCAAGTCTTTTGGATATTTCCATATTCTTTCCATGTTAGAGAAAAAATAGAGACAAAAGATCAGGGAAGAAACAAAGGAGATAGTGGTAGTGTGGAAGTTTTCAAGAAAGTATGTAAGCTGGGCACCAGTAGTTCATTCCTGTAATACTACCTTCTCAAGAGGCTGGGATCTAAGGATCGTGGTTCAAAGACAGCCCAGGCAGGAAAGTATGGGAGACTCTTATTTCCAATTAACTACCAGAAAAAGGAAAGTGGAGCTGTGGTTCAAGTGGTAGAGCTAATTAGCCTTGAGTGAAAAAGCTCAGAGACCCAGTGCTTAGGCTCTGAGTTCAAGCCCCAGGACTGGCACAGAGAGAGGAGACAGACAGACAGACAGACAGAGGTAGATGGGGGGGGGGAAGGGAGAGAAAGAATGTGAAGTGTGGGCAGATTACACCTGAAGTGGTAATTTCTTAATGCCCCCTAAGTTTCCAGATCTTAGTCACTGCAAGACTGGCTGTTGTTTGTGAGGGGCACGCTTCGAGTCTAAGCTCTTCAGCACCACCATCAGTACCCTCCTCCCACCCCCAGACCCAAACTGTGATGGACCCAGGGAATTTTCTAGGGTTGTATGAACAGAAGAGTCCCGAACAGGCAATTCTACACACCAGAAGATCTTTTTTTTTTTTTTTTTGTCAGTCGTGGGGCTTGAACTCTGGCCCTGGGCGCTGTTCTTGAGCTCTTCAGCTCTACCACTTGAGCCACAGCACTACTCTCAGTTTTCTTGTGCTTAATTAGAGATAAGAGTCTCATGGGGACTTTCCTGCCTGGGCTGGCTTTGAACAGTGATCCCAGATCTTAGCCTCTTAAGTAGTTGGGATTACAGGCGTGAGCTACCAGCACCTGGCAAGATCTAATGTTTTTTAGTTTACTAAATATTATTGAAAAATAAAATTATTGCAGGTACTGGTGGCTCACACCTGTAAGCCTAGCACCGCAGGAGACTAGCACCAACAGCATCACTGTTGGAAATCAGCCTGGGCAGGAAAGTCTATGAGACTCTTCTCTCCAATTGACCATCTAAGAACTAGAAGTGGAGCTGTGGCTCAAAGTGGTAGAACACTATCTTTGAGCAAAGAAGTGCAGGAACAGTGCTCAGACTGAGTTCAAGCCCCAGTTACAACAACATCAACAATGGTTGAGATTCTGGGAGTGAGGAGGTTCATATCCAGCCTCAGTTGGGGTTCAATAGCCCCTACCCCATTGGAGGGTGCACACTCCTAAACCATGTCTGAACTTGTGTTACTTATTTACATGGCTGGAAGTGGTTTGAACTTCATTAGATGTCAACCCAAGTCCATCACTCGCCACTCATGTGACCTTGAATGTGACACTTACTCTATGTTCCAGCTTCCTCACAAGAATGACACAGGGCCTACTGAGTCCACTCTGGGCTTCCCCACCCAGCTACAGTTCGTTGGCTGTCTCTCTGCTGCCCTCAGCTGGTTGCCTCCTCCAACAACTTCAAGATTCAGCTATGAAAGCCGCCATTTGCAAAGATATCCCTCAAAACAGCCCTTTCAAGAGCCCCTGATGCTCCTCCCACTCGGGCATTCAGTGACATTCACTTTTCCCAGGAATTTATTTCCTACCCAGTAGACAAGGGACAAGGTTTCCTTGAGCAGACACATTCCTCCTTAAGGAAGTCCAAAATAGGAAAGGAGAGTCAATCACAATCCTAACTCCTGCCTGGAGTCAGAAGCTGACTTCTGCCCTCATTCCTTCTAGGAAGGGAAAACATCTTCACTGAGTCAAGATGAAGATGTAGCTGGGCGCCAGTGGCTCACGCCTGTAATCCTAGCTACTCAGGAGGCTGAGATCTGAGGATCACGGTTCAAAGCCAGGCAGGGCAAGAAAATTCATGAGACTCTTATCTCCAATAAACCACTAGAAAATCAAAAGTGGCACTGGGGCTGAAGCAGTAGAGGACTTGCCTTGGGCTGAAGAATGTAGAGACAGCGCTCAAGCCCAGAGTTCAAGTCCCACAACCAACCCCCCACCCCACACACACCAAAAAAAAGATGAAGATAAGAAGGTTGGCTCCTCACATGTGCAGGCTACAGGTTAAATGTAGAGTCATGAATCCCACCCACTGCCTGTCCTCTTCACTTTGCATTTGAGTCTTTTCTGTATTGAGTAGAGACCCTCCCTCTGGCACTCCATATTTATACCACAGCTCTACTTCTGACTTTTCTCTGATTAACTGGAGATAAGAATCTCTTGGCTGAGATCCAAGGATCATGGTTCAAAGCCAGCTCTGGCAGGAAAAGTCTTATCTCCAATTAACCACAAAAAGCCAGAACTAGAGCTGTGACTCAAGTAGTAGAGCACTGATGTTGAGCAAAAGATCTCAAAGATAGCACCCAGGCACTGAGTTCAAGCCCAAATACTGGCACACAATACACGCAAAAATGTCTCTTGGATTTCTTGGATTTGTCTTCCCAGGTTGGCTTCAAACTGTGATCCCCAGATATCAGACTTCTGAGTAGCTAGGCTTATAGGCATGAGCCACCAATGCCCAGAAATAGACTGAACCTTTCTAAATGGCTCACTCCTAAGCCAAGGCCCATTCTCACATAACTCTGGAATAACTAAGAGTTTGCACTCTGAGATCAGTAAAAATGAAAAATAAGAAAACAGGAATCTAGAGGCCAGGCGTGGAGGCTCATACCTGCACTCCAGAACTTGGGAAACTGAGGCAGGATTGTGAGTTTCAGGCTATATTGTGATACCTTGTTACAAAAAAAAGCAGCAGTGGTAGAGTTTTTGCCTAGCTTTCAGTCAGAGTAATAGTATCTTTCATGTGGGCTGCTGTAAAGAGAGTACCTAGAAAACTCCATAGCTAGGATTGATAAGCCATGAATGCTCAGCCCTGCTAGTGCTCCTGATCCTCCTGAGCTCAGAGTCTCAGTACTGTTCTGAAATAATCAGAATCCAGCTCTGAAAAAACCAATGACATCATCCAACCACTCCACTCTGGACCAAAGAGATGTCTCACCACAGTTACTGCTCCCAATCCCTTCCTTCCGGGGCAAGGAAAAGGAGGGTTTTCATCTTGTTTTAGAGAAGCCCAGATTCTGAGGCCCTGGGCTGGGAGCCTTCCCAGCCCATCATCCAGACAGCAGGTCACCAGGGAGCACCCACACGTAGAGGAGACCCACACCTCAGGGCCTCAGTGGGCATTAGCCAGAAGTTACTGGTTTTCACTCAGGAAGTAGTCCAGAAGTGCCCACAGAAATGTTCCATACTTTCAGCAAGCCTTGGAAGCCTGGCCTTTTCTATGTTTAACATTTTAACTTTTTATTTTTGGTTGACTGAATGCAAATAGACTCCATCCTTTTCTCAAATTGTTTTTGGAGTGTCCCTTGTGGGTGCACCAAGCCCATTTGTCCATCAACAATGGAGTCAAACCTCACTTCTTCCAGAGGGTGCTGGGAGCCTGGAGCTTGGCCCACAGCTCAGGGCACTGCTGCAAAGTACTGACTGACCCACAGGATTCTGCCTTTTGGGCCATAGTTCATCTAGAAGCACAAAGAGGATCTTTCAAATCTCGTCAGGAGACCTGGCTGCCTTGTCTGGTTCCTGGGGAAAGCCTGCTGTCCCAAAATCTGGTCTCTTATTTTCCTCTCAACCCAACAAACTAAGCTTTGCTCCTCACCACCATGATACTTACTCGTGTCTCATGAGATAGGCCAAGCTGAGACCCTGCTTCCACATCTGTGAGTGCAACCCTATCACCTAAACTGCAGTCATGTTGCACTAGTGAGGGACTTAAAGGAGGCCACAAGGCAGTAGAATATCAAAGAGAGAATAGAAACAGCCTACATGGCCTACTCCAGAGGCTGATTGGGTAAATTATGCTACAAGGATGAAAAGGAAATCTTATCTGTTGTCATTATAGATATATTATCTATTGATGTTTATAATCTATTGATAAGCCACTTAACTGGAATCTAGAGTATCAAAATGCTACATTTAAGGAATATTTGTGCATTAAAAAGATGACAGAAGATTATGCACAAAATCGTTGCAGTGCTTATCTCTGAATAATCAAATTGTGGGTGATTTAACTGTGGCCTTTTGCTTAAAAATATGTCCTAACCAGGCATCAGTGGTTCATGTCTGTAATCATAGCTATTCAGGAGGCTAAGATCTGAAGATTAGGGTGTGAAGTCAGCCAAGGGAGGAAAAGTCAACTCTTTTTTTTTTTTTTTGGTTGGTCGTGGGGCTTGAACTCTGGGCTTGGGTGCTGTCCCTCAGCTCTTCAGCTCAAGGTGAGTGCTCTACCGCTTGAGCCACAGCATCACTTCCAGTTTTCTAGCAGTTTATTGGAGATAAGAGTCTCACAGACTTTCCTGCCTGGGCTGGCTTTGAACTGTGATCCTCAGATCTCTAGCTAGGATTACAGGCGTGAGCCACCGACACACGCATGGTGAAAAGTCAACTCTTCTCTTCAGCTGATTGCCAAAAAAACAAAAGTAGAGGTGTGGCTCAAGTAGTAGAGCTCTAGCCTTGAGCAAAAGTAAACTCAAGGATAATGCCCAGGCCCTGAATTCAACCCCAGGACTGGCACACACACACACACACACACACACACATAAATGCCACCCCAGCCCCCTGACAGTTGCTTACTGGATTCTGTCACTTCTTGGCTGTGACATTGCAAAGGCTCAGGACAGCTTGGGTGTCTGGAGGAGGAGAAGCTGGCATTTTGTAATAAGAGGCGGCTATGTACTAGGTGTGGATATTCTTCTGCCCTGGGCCTTACTTCCAGGCCCTAATGGAAACTGCAGAATGCTTGTACCCACCTTTCTCCATGGCTACCAGGCCCATCTTTCCCTTCAGCACCGAGGTCAGTACAAAGCCCACTTCCTCCAGGGAGCACTTCCATGACTGTCCTTCCTTTAGCCCTGAAAGCCACACTCACCCTCTTTTGCACACTGGGTCCTTCTGCTCTGTATTCAAGTAGGTGACACTCACTGGGCTGAATCCCAGGCCAGGGCCCAGTGTAGCATCTCCAGACCCCGCTCTGTACTTCAGAGGTCCCCTTGTGCTGACTTGGTTGGAATGTGTTTATGTTCTGTGACCCCAAATTTCAGGGCTTTTTATTCTTCTACTTAGCAGAGTGGGGAAGTACTTTCAACTAGGTCAGACGGATTTGAGTTCAAATTCAGACCCTGATGCCTCATTCGCTGTGTGGACTTGAGCAGGTCACATGCGTCTTTAAACCCCAATCTCCTCCTATCCATAATTAGAAGCCCAGGCCTCAGGGTTAAGATCAGCACATTTGAAGCAAGGAGGCTAGTGCCTGGTAACTAGTAAATGCTCAATGAAAGGAAGTTAATGCAAGATTTGGTCCTGGGATGGCCATTAGCCTGGCTATCTAAACCTTGACACTTCTGGGAATAAAAGGGGAGTTGGTTGTTATTATGCCAGATGGCAGGTCACTCCAAGGGTAGCACTGAAAAATGGTCGCCCTCTCTAGCCCTTATTTACCATTAGCCCCCTGAAGCCAAGGGTTGGTTGTCTTTCCTTGGACTGTCCCTGCCTGACCTTCCTTCTGTCTTTCCCCACCCTAAGGCAGCTGAACCTTTCAGGGGCTTTTCCTGGGGGGAGAGTGACCAGATACTGCTGCCTGCTGGGAAGAGGCACTAAAGCAAGCCTCCTTCCTGTCTGCCAGCCAGGACCCCAGATAACATCCCCAGCCCTGTCCCCACCGACCCAGAAGTTACCCACAGAGGCCTACCATGAGAGGCTGAGCCGGTGCAGAGAGGCAGCCCTTGCCTCTTCTTCGGGAGTAAAGGGGTGTCTATGCTCTGTGGCCAGCAGAATTCACCCCAGTGTCCACCCCAGCACTGATCAAAGTTCCCAGCAGTGGTTCCTCCCCTCACGTGGGCTGAGTGTTCCCGGAATGTCACCAGGGTCACCTGACAAAGCCTCTGAGGATTACAAAATGACCCTGAACAACTCCCATGGATCACAGTCCCACTGGAGCCATAGGCTTGACACCCCTAGGATCCCACACTCATCCACCAGGCTGCACTGAGGAGAGCACTGGGCCCAAAGGTCCAGTGAATGGAAGGCAGGGCTGGAGCCCCATTGCAGCTGCTGCCGGCCACAGACACCTGCTCAGACCCACGGCCACCATTCTAAGGGGCTGGGGCTCTGTTGTTCTGTTGGTGAGCTTGTTTAATGAACCAACTTTTTAAACCTTTTCTGAATTAAAAGAGGGAAAAGAAGTTTGGCCCAATATAAAGTAGGAGACTTGTTCATGCAGGGGCATGCAGGACTGAAAGAGCATTAGGAGATGCCCAATCAGAGGCTATAGAGTGAAGGGAAGAGTGGGTAGTGGGTGTGCAGTGGGTGTGTGGCTGAGTGAACTGCAGTGCCTTCCTAGAAGAAACTCCAGTCAGGACTAGTGGCACATGCCTACAATCTCAGCATCTCAAAGGCTGAGGCAGGAGGCTAGAGAATTGAAGAACAACCCGGGCTACATAGAAAGATTCTATCAAAAAGAAAAAAAAAGAGCCAGGTCCAGTGGCTAAAGCCTATGATCCTAGCTACTCAGGAGGCTGAGATGTGAGGATCATGGTTTGAAGTCAGCCCAGGCAGGAAAGTCCAGAGACTCTTATTTCCAATTAACTACCCCCTCTCCCCACCAAAACAAACAAACAAACAAACAAAAACAAAACAGAAATGGAGTTGTGGCTCAAATTGTAGAGCACTAGCCCTAAGCTAAAAAAAAAAAATCTCAGAGACAGTGCCCAGTCTTGAGTTCAAGCTCCAGGACTGTCATAAAAAGAAAAGGTAAGGAGTAAAGAGGACAGGGGAGGGGAGGGGAGGGGAAAGGAAGGCAAGGGAGGGGAGGGGAGGCCAGGAGAGGAGGAGGAGAAGAAGGGAGGGCAGGAGAGGGGAGGAGAGGGGAGGAGGAGGAGGAGAGGAGAGGAGAGGAGAAAAAAGGGGAGGAGAAGAGGAAGAGAGGGGAGAGGAGGAAAGGAGAAGAAGAAGGGGAGGAGAGGGGAGAGAGGAGAGGAGAGGAAGAAATAAGAACAGTCACCTAGCTCAGTCACCTAATTTGTTAGGTGATTCTGGGAAATTCCTTTCCTTCCTTGAGCTCACTTTCTATATCTTCACTTTCTTTGTGATAGTCTTCAGGTTTCTATTTCCAGCCACAGTGGTCTACAGATACCATTTTGATCCCCACTCACTTTGCAAGGACCTAATCTCAGCATAGAGTACTTTTTGTGGGTGAGTCTCCAGATCAGCTTTAATTCTGTGAAGAGCAGAATCTAGCCAGGAGCTGGTGGCTCACACCTGTAATCCTAGCTACTCAGGAAGCTGAGATCTAAAGATCATGATTTGAAGCCAGTTCAGGCAGGAAAGGCCGTGAGACTCTTATCTACAATTAACCACCAGAAAAAGCCAGAAGTGGCACTGTGGCTTAAGTGGTAGAGCACTAGCCTTGAGCAAAAAAGGAACTCACTCAAGGGACAGAGCCCAGACCCAAAGTTCAAGCCCCAGTACTGGCACAAAAATAAAGAGCAGAATCCACAGATGTGAGACCCCTCACCAAGACATTCACGGAGAACACACATCCTGTGTATATTGTTTATTATCCATTCTGTACACCGACTTTATTACAAGTAACATCTAGTAAAGCACAGACCCCCAACCCTGCCCACCAGGGCTCACATTCTAACAGCCCCAGGGGCCTAGTAATTTCTCAATGCACCGCCAAGCACCTGTAGCTATTTGCAGTGACTTCTAAGGAAGGCACTGAGGATCTGCTATGTAAGGTAGCATGAAAGCAATGGGTGGTGAGAACATTCTCTCTTTGGGAGAAGGAGATTCTGGGAATGGAAGGAATGAAGAACCCAAAGCATCCTGCCACCCATCCTCTATGAACCACACTGTGATTTCCTTCTCCATCACCTCCCCAACACCAGATTTAGCTCTAACTGCCTGGCCTGTCCACCTGTGTGAGGCTTATTGCAAAAGGCTGTAGGACACATCCACGGTCTTTTCAGCAATTCTACGGATTCAGTTAAGTGTCTGCCCTACATTTCCTGAGGCTGAAGTCAGCTACAGAAGAAGCTCTCCTCTGACATCTGAAGGATTGCGGTGACTGTGTGGCTTTCCAGGAAAGGCTATAAGAACCTGGGTGTACGTCTACATTTTAGAGAGGAGAAACACATACACAGCCCAACAATTCCCATGATGAGTGCCAGTTTTTCTTCCATGGGTGGGTGAGAGAAATCTTTCCCTGTATTTACAAAGCTTTGGATCTACACAGCACCAGGTGAGACTCCAATGACTGAATCTACAGGAGGCACTAGGGAGATGAATCCTATTTCCTTTGGTCTCAAGATGAAATCCCTAGACAAGACGTGTCGTCTGGTACAGACTTGGAAAAGCAAAGGCACAGACTCCTGAGCAACATATAGAACAAGCAGCTTTTGCTCTTTCACAAGAGGGCAGACATAAAAGGATGTAAGTTGGGGCATCCATGTATTGAGCACTTTTTAAATCACTGGTTCTAATTGGCTTTTTTAGATTTTCTCCAACACTGACTTCCCTTCCCCATTCCTATGAAGGTAGCTGCTAACTGGTAAGCCAGTGAACAGAGAGAAAGGGAACTCTGTATCCTAACCCAGCTTTGGAAGACCACATTGCTCATTCCAAGCCCAGGAATAGAGTGAATGTTTCATTCTGTTGGAGGAAACCATCCACCCAACATTTGTGGGAACTCCCTGATCAGACAACTGAAGGAAGGATCTGGTGAAGGGAAGACCAGAGAAGCTGAAGGGCCTGACAAAGGAGAGAAGGTCTGATGACTCCATCCAACCTCTGCTGGGAAAAAGGAACAGGTGAGCTCAGAAGTTCATAGAAAGGGTCCATCCCTTCCATCTAGGGGCATATCTGAAGACAGCTATCTTATGGCACGCCTTTGGACCAGAGAGAAAAGCACTGGGGCATCAGCCAAGGAGAGAAGCCCAGAGGTTCTGGGTTAAGATTGGCAGGGAACACTGGAGACTAAGGATTCTTACCTTCTCTCCACCTCTGGTCCCCTCCTTCCTGAGCACAGCTGGAGCCAGGGCATAGAAGCACTTGATGGTTCTGTGTTTGAGGACTGTGGACCAAAGCATGCCTCCATGAGGAGGAGGGCAGGCCCAGCTTCCCCTCTAGCCCCAGGACCCACATAGTAAGCTGCAGTCAGCAGAAAGATGCCCATACTCTGAGCTGCGGGCTCACTTCCTTTTGGGTCTAGGCAAGCCTTGCCCAGGTATACCTAAAGTTGCTACAGATACTTTGTAAACATCTTGGAGATCCAGATTTGCCTTGGGACATGACAACTCTTGAGTGACATCAGATTCTCTGGGATAGAGAGTAAAAGGCTATAAAGGGCAGTTGTTTTTGTTGTTTGTTTTGAACAAACCTTTCTTTCTGAACCTTTCTGCCAGGAGAGTGGAGAGGAAACCTAGTTACTCTTAAATCGAGTGCTAAGGCCCTGGGGAATTCCTGGGGAAGCAGGAGGAGCTATAAGTGTGGATCAGGATGGTTGGAGAGTTTTGTAGATCCTGGAAATTCTTTCCTGAATAGATACAGAAACCTGAAATTCTCCATTTTCATTTTTACTTTAGAATTGGAGAACTTGCTGTCCAGAGAAAAACCAAGCATGTCCTTATAGATCTTTTTCTTTTTCTTTCTTCTTCTTCTTTCTTTCTTAAACAAATGTGAATGTATGGATAGCAGGAAAGGCAGCAAAAGCAGGTTATTGGTGAGACTGTAAACTTGAACCCAAACCAACCAATTTATAACCAGACCACCAGCAGAGGGCGCCCCAGAGAGTTCCCTCTCACCCAGTGTGACCTGTCAGTGAGCACCTCAGGCAGCTGTCTGTGAAAGCCCTGAAGTCTAGCTGCTAGCTGACTAATGTTGATGGAGAATTTTAGCATGGCATTAGAGGGATTCCTGGTTTCCATTACACTTGGATGTTCAGTGAAAGACCTCATCTCTGAGCTATTTTACTTCCCCCAAATGGAGAGTGAAAATTCAAAACAGATATAGGCATATTATGCCCATAAAAGGCACCAGCAGAAGGCCCTCCAATGAATGGCTGGTTGGCAGGAAAGGGGGCGTAGCTGGATAGGCTGTTGTAGTCAGGATGCTTCTGACCTGTCCAGAATCTTAGAATATAATAGGACCTCCTCTCCAAGCAGAGCCTCCCGTGCCTCTCCCTTGATCTCCTCCACCGCTGGGTTGGTCCCCTGGGGGGACAGTGACAGCCATCCTCCCAGTCCTCTGGAAGAAGCTTGGGAGGAGTCGTGTTCTTGTTCTTAATCTGATCCTGTTGATCTGGGTATGTTTGGTTTATGGCCATTCACCAAGCTGCACCACGCTTCCACTTTTATGTTGATATAGGATACTTCAATTAAAAAAAGAAAACCATAGGGGTGAATGCAAGTACCCCAGGCATCAAGTTTTTTTTTCCATTTAGTACCAATAGGATGGCTTCAGTGTTTTCTCAAGTTAGAAATTCTATGTGATTTTATTTCATAAAGGGCTAAAAAAATGTTGTTTGCAGTTTCAAAATACTCTCTGAAAGGATGAACTTATTGCACTTGATGCCTTTTTTTTTTCCTTCTCCAGATGAGAAATCCCAAGCAATGCTGACGACGGCTGTGTCCATGGCAGACCAGCATGGATTTCCTTCTCTCTTACAGAGCATCCTGCAAGCCCAGGTGCTCAGCAGCTTGTAAGAAACCAGCTGACTGGTTTCAAGCCTTCTTGGAGGAGAGAATTCACTTTACCTTGAGGAGCAGAATCAAGCCATGGCACACACAAAAGAAGCAAAAGAAGAAACATCAACTTATATAATACCTTGAGGAGAGGGGCTGTCTGGGTAGAGAACTATCCCACAAAGTGAGCAAGCAGGCTTTGCCATGGAGTCTACAGCGAACAGGAGGAGGCTGAGCACAGGGAAGGTTGCTCTTGGAGGAAAGTGGTAAGGGTTTGGGGAGAAGAGCCCCCTCTGAAAGAGAGTTAGGCATGGGGCCTAGAAGCCCCTCATTTTTCTATGGCCCGTTGGATCTCTCTGTTGGTATAAGGCCTATGAGACCTGTTTCTCTAAAGTAGAACTGAGCAGATCAAGAGAACAAGAAACACCTTCCTCTAGGGCCGAGATGGCTAGCAGAGCTTGGCTCTGTGCACCTAAGGTTAGAGACTTCATGGCCACATTTCCAGGTCCTCCTTTCTAACCCTTCCCAAGCCCTGCTCCAGCCTGCCCCCCTAACACTCATTGGGAGCCTTCATCTGCATCAGGACGGCCTGGCTCCTTTTCTTGCAGCAACAGCAACAGATGCAGGCAGCCAGAGAACAAGCCAAGGCAATAATACCAATGACAATGGCGGCGATGGCAAGCCCGCTCTGGGCCCTGGTCATTCCCCATGTGTTGCGATCATCAGTGGCACCAATAGTGGTCAGATCGGTGTAGTCTTCCACAGGGCTGGTGATGATGTCAGTGGTGGAGGAGATGGATGTGGTGTCGGGGTATCTGGGGGTCTCAGGGTAGCTGGGGGTATCTGGGTATTGTGGTGTTTCCGGATAGCTGGGCGTTTCGGGGATTGCTGGGACCTGGCCACTTGGCATAGGGCCATTGACATTGATGATGATGAGGGACTGGCCTCGAACATTGGCTGGGCTGGAACACACTGGCAGAGTGTCCGTCCCTAATCTGGCCTTGTTCATCAGGAGCCAGTTGCGAAGGGGAAGGATGTCAGAGTCACATCTCCAGGGATTGTCATAAAGTCTCAGCTCACACAGGTTTCCCAAGTGATCAAAAATGCCCCGGGGTAGGTTCTCTAGGTAGTTATTCTGCAGCTGGATGGTCATGAGGCCATTGACGTTGGAAAAGAGGCTCCCTGGGAGCTGTCTGAGTCGGTTGTTCTGCAGGGAGATGTTCTGCAAGTTGGCTAGCATACGGAAGACATTCCCATCCAGGTCCTGCAGAGCGTTGGTGTGGAGGGAGAGCTCTCGGAGCTCTGTCAGCCCATTGAAGGCACCAGGGGAGATGAAGCTGATCTGGTTGCGACTAAGAATCAGCACCTGCAGCTGGTTGAGGCTGCTGAAGATGTTGTCAGGCAAAGAAGTGATTTGGTTATCATAGAGCCACAGCTCTCGCAGGTTGTGCATGGGCCCAAAGATGCCTGGAGAGAGCTCCTTCAGGGAGTTCCCGAAGAGCGTGAGCCGGTTGAGTTGGGGCAGCTGCATGAAGATGCCAGGGGGCAGCTGTGAGATGTGGTTATTGGACAAATAGAGTCTCTGGAGGTTACGATTGTTGTGGAAGAGGCCAGGGGAGAGTGTGCTGATCTGGTTCTGCTGAAGGGCCAGCTCCTGGAGGTTGCCCAGCCCATCAAAGGTGCCCATGGGAATGTCTGAGAGCCTGTTCTCAAAGAGTCGGAGGACCTGGAGGTTGCCGAGATGCTGGAAGACCCTGGGGGACAAGTGAGTGAGGCTGTTCTTGCCCAAGTTGAGTTTGGTAAGCCCCACCAGGTGGTCAAAGACGCCATCGGGAACGTATTCCAGATGATTCCCATGCAGCTGCAGCTCCTTAAGGTTGCTGAACTGGGAGAAGTGGGCTGGCTGGATCTGCACCAGCTGGTTACTGGACAGGAGGAGGGACTCCAGGTTGTCCAGGCCCTGGAAGAGGCCGACGGGCAGCATCTGTAGCTTGTTGTTGGCCAGGCTGAGGTAGCGCAGGGAGCCAAGGTTGCGGAAGGCACCCGGCATGATGTGGGACAGCTCATTTTTCTCGATCCTCAAGGCAATGAGGGCTGAGATGTTGAGAAATGGGGCCTCGTTGAGCTCAGTGATGTGTGTGTTGAGGATCTGCAGGCTCATGGCGTTCCAGGGCAGAGGGCTGGGCACTGCCACGATGCGCGCCCCCGTGCACTCCACTTGGGAGGCCCGTGAGCAGGTACACTCACTAGGACAGCCATAGTAAGCCAAGCCTGCAGCCCAGGCCTGGCAGCCCACCAGCAAGAGGAGATAATGTTTCAGTGGCATGGCCTGTGGGGAGAGAGAGAGAGAAAGAGAGAGAGAGAGCGCCTAGGTGAGTCAAAAATCACCTCACTGACTTAAGCCAGTTTTAAGCCAACATCAACCTTCAGGATCAATCAGGGCTTGGCTTTGAGCCCTGTGATTATGTCCCCAATTCAGTACCTCCCTGTTCTGGCCAAAAAGCCTTCTTGTTTCTCCCTCCCATGCATACCTTCGTGGCTAGGCCCAAGCCATCCCTCCATCTAGAGTGCTCCTTGTCCTCTCCCCCTGTCCTCCCCATTCTTTTAAGTCAAGTTCAAATACAATCGACTGTTGGAAACGTTCCCAGTTCCACTTGGCATTCATTACCTCCCATGCGAGTGGTCACCTCAACCTCCTCTGTTGCCCCAGGCAGCCTTGTGTGCCATTCTGTTCTCAGTGCTTGTTAAAGAGCTTTCTAAGGACAAGGAGCTCATCTTTCAATCCTACAGGCTGTATCAGCTCCTCAGTAGCCCTCATGGTATCTGGACAGGTTGGCTGGACACAGCTTTGTCAGGAGGAATAGAGAGGACATGAGAAAAAGTAAATCGGGCTGACGCCTGGGAAGATGTTCAGGCTATAAAGAAAATGGCTTCCAGGAAGGGCAGCAGCAGCAGAAGCTGGAAGAGTGAGGGCCACACTGCCAATGGATGGGAAGAATACAGAGAAGCTCAACTCTTCCGCCACTGTGGCCCGGCCCTGCCCTGCCCGGCCCTGCCCAGCCCATCATTGCCAACAACCTGACCCTTTGTGAGCCCTTCCATGTGTGCTGCTTCTAGGGTTAACTCAAACCACTTTTATGATGAACGGCCATTGTCTGCACCGTGCGCTGACTTTTGGGAGGGGCTGTCAGGACTCACAGATGCCTGGGGCCTGGTTTCTGGGGACTCGTCCCAGTTTCCATAAAGAAACACTGGGTGGCCTGGAGTGAGTCCCAGAAAACTTAGACACATTTTATTCTGAAGTGTATGGGGGAATTCAGATGCCCACTGAGGCGCAGAGCTGATCCGGGAAAAGAACCAAAATCATGAAAGATTTGAAGTCACTCCTGATGACATTTTCTATAGGCTGAGATCTGAGGATAACGGTTCAAAGCCAGCCCAGGCAGAAAAGTCCGTGAGACTCTTATCTCCAAGAAGCCACTAGAAAACTGGAAGTGGCCCTGTGGCTCAAGAGGTAGAGTACTCGCCTTAAGCTGAAGAGCTGAGGGAGAGTACCCAGGCCCAGAGTTCAAGCCCCATGATCAACCCCCCCCAAAAAAAATGTAGACAGAATAGTCGGGCACCAGTGGCTCACACCTGTACTCCTAGCTACTCAGGAGGCTGAGATCTGAGGATTGCGGCTCAAAGCCAGCCAGGGCAGGAAAGTCTGTGAGACTCTTATCTCTAATTAACCACTGGAAAATCAAAAGTGGCGCTGTGGCTCAAGTGGTAGAGCACTAGCCTCGAGCTGAAGAGCTGAGGGACAGCGCCCAGGTCCAGAGTTCAGGCCCCATGACCAGACCCAAAAAAAAAAAGAAAGAAAGAAAGAAAGAAAGAAATACGGGTTGCTCTAAGTGCAGGTCCCTATGTGAGTATCTAAGTACTACTGTTTGACCTTCAATGCATCTTAAATTTGATTTCAATGAAGACTGAGGCTGTAGAGTTACAGATTCCCCATCTGCTTAGTGGGGATGATGACATGACCTCTGTCCCTTCTTGGGGCTGTTGTGAAGAGCGAATGGGAGAAAAGACCTGAGGGCATCCTGTAAGCGTGCCAATGTATGAGTGTTCCACTTACCCACAATGTCCACCTGTAGACTTCTGAAGGCAGGAAGGCCTCAAAGAGTTTCTGATCCCAGGAAGTTTTGTGAAGGGACAGGATTTTGATGTACAATTGAGAGCATTTGTCACTTCAAAGGGGCCTGTGACTTCTGAAGGGCTAAGGGGTTACTACTTCATATCATTTTATGGAAAAATAAAAGCTTAGAACTCCAAGTATTAAAGCAGTGTCTTGCCTTGTGTCTGTGTGTGTGTATGTGTGTATGTGTGTGTGTATATTGATATGGGAGCTTGAACTCAGGGTTTCAAGCTCTGTCTTAGCTACGTTGTTCAAGGCTAATACTCTACCACTTAAGCCACACCTCCATTTCTGGCATTTTGCTGGTTAATTGGAGATAAGGGTTGAATTTGTCTGCCCAGGCTAGCTTCAAAGGATGATGCTCAGAGCTCAGCCTTCTGAGTAGCTAGCGTTACCAACATGAGCTACCAGTACCCATTTAGTCTCTCTCCTTTTAATGAGCAAAGACTTGAGTTGGAGGAAGGATTGTGAAATGAGGCATATACTAGGCACAGGCTGGCTGGATAGAGAAGGCTCTCAGAACTCATATTCCTGAGCCTGGCTGATAACAGAAAACTATCTCGAGTTTCCACTCTGACCTTGCTCCCCAACAAGCACAATGTAAAGGGGAAACCCTCACCCCGTTCATCAGGTGACTCATCCCCCACCCACATAGACCTTGACTGTTAACTTATTCACAGCCCACCCAAGCCCTGACAAAGTGGACTTGGGTTAAAGACTTTGGTGAGGTAATGAATAGAACAGCGGGGAAAGGAGAGGAAATAAAACACCTTGGCCAATGGAGTGTATAGACAATGGACCTAGACTATACTGTGAACCACATCTAAAAAAAAAGTGAACTCGTGTAGAAAAAAATGGCAGGTCTAGAAATTGACAGCAGAACACTGTTTGCACAGAGGGCACATGCAAAAAAGTGCTTAACATCCAACACTGAGGGCCTCTTGTTGATATGGTAATAAAGAAAGGAGGCTGGCCACAAAAACTGATGTGATCTAAGACTTCGTTTGTGGATGTATCAATTGTGGAACAAGAGCCCTGCCCTACCCTGCCCTGCCCTGGCTCTCAGTCACATCTCTACTGCTGTGTTCTCTTCTTCTCTGAACTTGAAGGTAGATAATGAGGAGCTGGCTTCCTGATGAACTTCTAGAGGATGGGGAGGGGACCCAGAAACCAGAACATCTAAGCATCGTTTGAAGGAGCTGGGAATGAATAGCCAGGAGAGATGTAGGGAGTTACCAGCCCCTCCCAGTACACACAAAGGCAGCCCTGGGATAAAAGAAGCTACCTGACTCAGTGTGACTCCTGAGGCCAAAGCTGGTGTACAGAGGCCATGGGGTCATAGATTTCCATCAGTAAGAGCTTGTCCACACTCAGAACTGACAACTTCGTAGAGATGGCTAAACTTCTCATGACTGGGTATGTTAAAGCAGAGTTGAGCAGCCACCTGATAAGGAAGGTGAAGAGAAGATTTCTATACCCAGCAGGAAGGCAGCCTAGAAGACAGCAATGTGCTGCCATCCCTAACATTTCCAAGGCTCTTCCAGGCCCTGGAGGTAAAGCACTGTCTCCTACGACCACTGAGCCTATGTTCCCAGGGGCTGTGAGGGCCCATCCCTTAGGTGGATGTTTTTAGGATTATCTAATGTCACCTGGCACTGATGGCTCACTACTGTAAGCTACTCAGGAGGTTGAGATCTGAGGACTCCAATTCCAAGCCAACTCAGGCAGGGAAGTCCATGAAACTATCTACAATTAACCACCAAAACATTGGAAGTGGAGCTGTGGCTCAATTCATAGAGTACTCCTCTTGAGTAATAAAGCTAAGGTATAGTGCCCAGGCCCTGAGTTCAAGCCCCAGGGATGGCACACACAGACACAGACATAAACACACAGATGAGGTTTTGCTTGGACTTGTGCTGGTTGACTGACTGACTGGTTGATTAAATGATTGATTGATTGGTTTACAGTAGTCCTTGAATTTGCTGGGCAGGTTTTCTACCACCACTTTGGACATATCCTTAGCCCCCACTTTTTTTTTCAGTTATTTCTCAGATATGAGCTTGAGTGTTTACCTTGGCTGGCTTGTGAAACTCTACCTCTACCTCCTCCAGAGCTGGGATTACAGGAATTCTTCAACCTAGCCAGCTTGTTCTTTGAGACAGGGATCCAATTAACTTGTTTCGGTCTAGGTTAGCCTTGAACTGAGATACTACTTTCTCCACTTCCCAAGGAGCTAGGATTATAGACACAGGCCACTATTCCAAGCGTAAGTTTCCTGTGTAAATGTGAAGAGGACTCATCAGAGTCCATACTCTTTAGCTAAGGAGGGACATCAAGCCACTCCCGAGAAGAGCTCTGGGCCAGAAGACTGCACCTCATAGCTGGGAGGTGTCAGGGAGATAATTCAAAGTGGGAACCCAGCAACTGCTGGCTAAAAGGGACCACACTCAGTGCAACAAATATTACAGGAATCTGAAGATTGTCTTCTTATTAACCATCCTGTCTGCGGAGCCCACCCAGAGCCACATAACAGCTGCTTCCTGCTTTTTAGCAATGTGACTGTGGCCACTTGGAGCAGCCAGCCTATAGCAAAGAGCCCGCCTCTGCCAGATGCAGACTCTCAGGGGACAGAGAACCCCATGCAGGCCTGGGGCTGGGTCTTGGACTTGAAGCCAGTACTCCAGACACGTGTACAACAACATCCGGCCTTCAGGAGCCGGTACCCGGTGGCCTAATAGCCCACGCTGTCCAGTGCTGCTTGGCAGCCGTGATGATGGCAGTTAAAGACCCACAAAGCTGCCCTAATTACACCTCCCTCCCCCAGGCAGCTGAGGGCATTCTCAATCACTGCAGCAACTCAGTCCAGCCCTTGTCCCGCCCTAGGGGAAGAGAGTAATACCTGGTGTCAGTCAAGGCCCATGAAGTCAGTGAGCTGGGCAGCCAGACCGAAGGACAGTCAGACAGCTCACCTGGACATGGACGCAGCCCCTCCCCAATAGAAGAAGCCATTGAACCAGGGCGCTGGCTGTGGGGCTCCATGCAGAAACTCCCTGTGACTCATGAGCGAACACATAATTAGCACGGAAGCCCTGGGCTTTGTTGGTTGGTTTAATACCAACACTTATTCCCTAAACACAACATTCCCTGGAAGGAGACTGCTTCTTATTCCACACCCTACAAAGGGAAACTTTGGGGAAGAAAAAAAAAAATACAGTCTAGGAGACTCATATTCTACTCTGGTCTTGCCAGCCAGTTGTGGCCTGACTTGAGGGAACTATTTCAGGCCTCAGTTTTTCCTTTAGTAAAGGCTTGCCGATCTGCTGTCTCCTGACTGGAGGAGGAAGGAGGTTGGACTGAAGGCTTGCATTTCTCCTGGTGACTCAGTTCCCCACAAGTCACAGCACTGCCACATGAGCACACCGAGCCTTGAGGATCGTGTATGCATCTTTTCAGAGGCACCTCGTTTCAAGAGGCTCTAGGCAGTGCAGCCCCACTAGGAATCTCTTCATATTACCTATAATAGCCATTCCATAGGACCCAGGACCTAAGAGAGGCTGTAGAAAACATCAAGTCCTGCTCCCTCTCTGTGTACCTGGGAAAACTGGGGTCCAGACTTGGGCTTTATGTCTTCTTCTTGTAATTGGTTTCCTCTGTAGCCGAATGAGCCCAAGCAGCCCAAGGCTCCCAAGGGAGAAGTTAGGGCTGGAGCTGTCCTCCCCTCCCCCAGCCAGGGCTGTCCTCAGTCAGAGCTGGGTGCAGAGAGCCTGAAGTCACCAAGAGACTTGGAACTCAGGCCTCACTGCACCTAGAGTAGCACAAAAGCCTGATGCTGGTGACTCATGCCTGTAATCGTAGAGAAGGCTAAGATGAGGATCACAGTTCAAAGTCAGCCTGGACAGGAATGTCCATGAGACTCTTATTTCTGATTAACAACCAAAAGGCCGGAAGTGGAGATATGGCTCAAGTGGTAGAGCACCAGCCTTGAGTGGAAAAGCTGAAGGAGAATGTGCATGCCCTGACCCTGAGTCCAAGCCCCAGTACTGACCCAAAACCAAAAAGTAGCACAGAGAAATAACCCAGGAAGCTTACTGACTTCAACTGACATAGCTTTGCAGCCAGAGGCAAAGTACATGGATTAATACATAGACAACACTTAGACTAGTTCTTGGCACAAAGTGAGCATCTAATAAATGTAAGTGGTGATTATTGCTATTTCATTGTTGAATAAAACCAGATCTCTGGGTTTCCACCCACAGAAATCTTAATCCTTAGATTTGGGCAGGGCCCAGGACTTTAGGTGATTAAGAGCACCCTCCCCCCAGCCCTGTCACCTTGCAGGCATCCACAGACTACATTCAGAACCATCCAGAGTGAAGCCTAATCCAGCCTGGGACACAGTCATACATCATTTACTTCCAAGAACAGAGAGAACATGGTACAGGAGGCCAACGGTCCTGCCTCAGCATCTTCTTCCTTCAGGGCTCTGTTCCGTATCCCCACCAGGAAGCTGAAATTTATATGCTGCTTCCAGATACAGGGCATCAGAGGTGCTCTTGAGACCCTCTCTTCAAACCATCCAGCCAGATAAGAAAACTGAGGAGTTCCCACCCCACCCACTCTGGGAACTGGAGACTTGTCTAAGGTCATATACAGTCTGTTGAAGACTTTTGACACACTGGCAGGGGCCTCTAACCCTGGGGCTTGATGAAGTCTTCCACTTATCATCACAAGACTGAAGGACCTGTTTGGGCACTGCAGGGGTAGGGGGAAGGGTTGGACTTGTTTCCATCATTCTAAACTGATCCACTCCCTTCACCTGCCCACCATTATTACCTAACTTGAAGTCCTCTTCCAATTCCCATGCCATTTGGTCTCAGGAAATTTCCTTTAAGGCTTCTCTGATGCTGAGCTTGTTCAGTTTCACAAGAGTAATTCAGAGGGGGAGAGGGAAGGGACAGAACAGCTACCCAAAGGGATTAGTTGGCCCTAGTAATCTTAACATACACAGCTCCTGTGCAGGCTTCTGATTTTGAAGCATTACAAACACCAGGAGCATCCTTAAACCCTAAACCAAACCTGACCACCACACCACTACCATCACCACAGTCCTCCACAGTAGTTGATAGCTGATTCTCATCTCTTACAGCCCTTCAAAGCATAACATTGTTCATTACTCTAAAAAGAAACTGAACAAGAAAAAGCAACTCCTTTCTAGCCCCTCTGTGGAGATCCTTCCCAGGGTTGGGGGAGGTCAAACATGGCTTCCTACTGACTCTAAAGCAGGACCCTAATTTGTGTGGCCAGACTGGCCAGGGGTTCTGACAAATCACAGAGCATAATTTCTTGCTTCCAGAAGGCAGGACTTTTTTGGAAGGAGCCAAGGTCTTCAAACATGCTCCTCCTACTCAGGAGAATACTTAAGAGCCCAAAGTAGGTCCAACTGGATCAGTCCCAGGAAGCATCTGGAAGCAGCTTCCAAACCTCATGTTCCAAAGCTGAGGGAGACACAGAAACTCGAAGCTACAGTCACTCTTTTGTGGTCAGGATTTAGAGAGGCAAATGGCCGCCTGTAATCACAGCCTCCGACTGTTTACTGGCAGGACAAAGTCAGGGCAACTTCACGTGCCCCATTTCTCCACATCTGGATCTATTTTTACCGGTCCCTGCCACCCCTCCACTTACTGAGAAATGCAAGCTAGTGTCCCCCAACCCTACGAGAACCTTCCTGCACTTTCTTTAGTGTCTTTTCAGTGTTCTCCCCTGGCCAACCCCCTCACAGCCTGCCCAGCTGACTCAAGACCACAGGCAAATTGGAGTGTCTGGTCCTGAATTTGGCCCAGATGTTCAGGCAAAGCAGGAAGAAGAAGAAGAAGAAGAAGAAGAAGAAGAAGAAGAAGAAGAAGAAGAAGAAGAAGAAGAAGAAGAAGAAGAAGAAGAAGAAGAAGAAGAAGAAGA
>NW_012267261.1:5908346-5912767 GCF_000151885.1 Dipodomys ordii
AGACAAATTCCAAGTTACAGAACCAACAACACCATACTCCAGGAGCTGCATGCAATAAGGTGATGTGATCCAGATAACCTGAACTACAAGCTGGAGTGTGGCAGGCCGGTGACACCCACCACCTCCTCTCTGAGTGTTGTCATTGCAGCCAGGCACAGCCTGGCCCCAGGTAACACATTCAGCCCCACAGATAGAATGGCTCATGCAGATTTGACACAAGTAGGGAAGTCCAGAAAGTTCTGGTTTCTATCCTTTGAGCAGAGACAGGTAAATGTCCAATAGATAAAGTGTTGAGGTACTTGGGTTTTGAACCTAGAGTCACCAGCTGGCATCGCTGGTGCTCTGCCTCCAGTCCAGCCTTTTCCTGGTTATTTTATGAAGCCTAGGGCTCTGCCTAGTCTGGCCTCAAATCATGGTCCTTAGATCTCTGTCTTTCACATAGCTAAGATTACAGGTGTGACCCGTTGGAGCCTGTTGGAGTTTTAACTGCACTCCTCATCATAAATTCAACTTGCCAGCCCTTCCCTGCTCAGAGCCATCAGCAACTACCAAGGCCAGGTAACACAGCTGGCAAGCAAAGGAAGCTTCCAGAATGGGACGTCCTAAGCCACACTCAGAGTTAGAACACTGAGCCCAGAGCTGAATTCCAAACTAGAACTCCTAACCAGGGACCTGCCTGTGAGCTGAAATCTCTTGGGAGCAAACCAGTATTAAGTCCTGGAAAGTCAGGGCAGGTGTCCCACCTGGGAAGCCCCGTGAAGGAGGGAGGGTCTCCTGGGTCCAGGACAGGCTCAAATGTAGGGTCACCAGAAGGAAGGGAACAGGAGTGGGAATGCAATCAATTCAACCCATGGCTGTTTCCAAGGCTGTTTTCAGAACCCCAGACGGTAAGGACAGGGGGCGCAAAAGGCAGATCTGGAGACTTGAGGGTCCCTGGTGCTGGGGGGGGGAGTGGGGTGGGGGGTGGCGGACACCCCCGGTGGGGGAGGGAGCAGGCTGCACCTGGAAGGTCCCGTCTGCACCCGCGGGCACCGCTTGCGCCCTGCGCCTGCTGCTTCGGGGGCCGGGGAGGTGGGAAGGGCGGTCGCCCACTTACCAGCTGCTGGGCGCCGCCGTGCGCGCCCGCCCACGAAGGACCCGAGGGAGAGGAGAGGAGAAGGTGGGCGGCTCAAGGCTGCAGCGTGAGTGTGGCTGGCCGGGCCCGGCCGCCTTTAAACGATCCCGGGTGAGTCACCCCGGGGGAGGGGGCGGGGCGGGGCAGGGCCGCCCCGGAGCACCGCGCAGCGCCCCGCAGCATCCTCCTCCCCGGTGGGTCAATGGCAGCCATCAAGTTTAAGGGGTGTTTCTTCCCGCCGCATTGGGAAACGAGAGCAATTACTTCTGTCCTCCCTGGGGCCAAAGTTGCTTGAGGGGTGGGCGGGTTTCAGGGTTCATGGAGGGACATGACCCATCCCCCCCACCCCACTGAATCCTTAACCCTACCCCCACCCATGACCCACGAATCCCTGACCCCGGCTAAATCTGCACCTGTCCAAGCCAGGAAATTTCTCCTCTTGCTTTTTTATAAACTTCTTTTTTCTTTTCATCCACTTTTTTAAAAAAATATTGAAATAGCTGCCAATTTAACCAGAAACATGCAAGAATAAAACAAAGAACAGTCCTATTCTTCCCCTGATTTTCCTATTGATAACATTTTGGGGAAAGTTTTTGTAAAAATTTCTTGAGAGAATCAGTGTTTCCATGCCCCTCTCCCCAGGTCATCCTCTGAGCCTGTCCTGGGGCTCCCAGGGGGCTGAAGTCACATGCCTTTGGAAGAGGGACAATCGTTAAAGGCTTGTGTGATAAAGGCCTGCTGCCCCTTTGCTTGTGTCCCCTCCCCTACCCCAGCAGTGACGGAGATTTTAGCTCTTTTCATGGAAAGAGGATACAAAAGATGTCACAATTGGGTAATCAAACCCTGGCTTCTCCCAGATAGATCCTCAACAATGTGCCAGCGCTTGGCCCTTCCCTGGCTCAGTTTACCCTCCCTGCCAAATGGGGAGAGTGATATTTACACACATTGCCTCATGGAATGCCATGAGCCTTAATTAATGTTTGCCCCGTGCTTTGAGAGCTGCGATGAAAGAAAGAAATAAAAGTGTGCATTGTTATTATTGAAATAGTCATTTGGGTGGCTTGCCTTGGTCAAGCCCTACAGCCTGAATCATGTCACATTCCTCCTCACCGAAGCACCATGAGTCAAAGCCAGAAACAAAAAGTTGCCCCAATCATTAAATGAGTCCCAGAGGAGCAGATGCTGCTTGGAGTTCCACCTCAACCCCCAGCTCGGCTCTTGAACCCTCAGCCTTCTTTACGAATACCATTCCATGAGAAGATCACCAATACACCTTCCTCTCAGGCCTGCCCTGGGGCCTCTACTTCCCACACCAGGGGCATCAACTTCCTGCCCACAAACCTAAAGGAATAATAATATACCCCTTCACGTGAATGTAGTGGTGGACAGAGGTTTGAGAATTCCAGCTAGAGATTGACCAAGCAAAAGTATGAGACTATCTGAAAAATAATCAAACAAAAAAAGGGTTAGAAGCATGGGTTAAATGATAGAGTGGTGCCACCCATCAAAAGGCTCTGGGTTCAAATCCCAATACTATTACACACAAAAGGAAAGAGATAAAGAAAGAAAGAATCCCTCTTTTCCTTCTTCATTTTCTTCCAAAGGCTGACACTCAGCTTCCCTGTGCTAGTCTCTCTGCAGGGGGTTGTGGACAAGCCAGGCATAATTGGATAGATGTTCAGGAAGCACCCTGCGAACCAGAGACCCCACAGGGCCGTATTACACCTGTTTGCACTACATTTCTCAACTCACCACAATGACATGTGGGCCCTGTGCTTTGTTGTGAGAAGCTATCTATGCATCCGAGGAAATTTAGAAGCATCTCTCACCTATACTCATGCTAGATGCCTAGGACATCCTCCACCTCAAGTTATAATAGCCCAAAATGTCTCTAGACATTGCCAAATGTTTCCTCAAGTGATTTACACAAACATGTGCATGTGTCACACACACAAATGACTGATTTACCAAAAACTCTTGTGAGTAAACACCTTCATTTTACAGATAAGGAAACTGAGGCCAGTCTTGTTAACAGATTTCATACACTGAGTGGCAGAGCCAAGATTCAAGTCCTGGTCTTCTGTCTCCATGCTATTTGCCCCATCACTGGACTGAATGCCTGGACACACTTACCTACTATAGGTAGAAGCATGGCCATGTTTAGACTGTGCAGAGCAGGGCGGGGAAGGAGTAAGGAGAATAAGGTCCTAGGGTAAAGTTGGAAATATGGGTGGGTGCTGGGTTTCATATAGAAGATGGTTTGAAGAGATGAGTAAGGCCAGGCACTAGTAGCTCAAGCCTGTAACCCTCACTCCTCAGGAGGCTGAGATCTGAGGGTTGCAGTTCAAAGCCAGTCAGGGCAAAAAAAAAAAAAGGCCCTGAAATGCTTACCTCCAATTATGTAGCAAAAAACTGGAAGTGGAGATATGTCTCATGTGGTAGAGTGCTAGCCTTGAGCGAACAAGGTCAGGGACAGCACTCAGGCCTTAAATTCAAACCCCAGGACTGGCACAAAGCAAAACCAAAAACAAAGATCGAGTAGGATCTCAGAAGCTGGTTCAGGAAAACCAAGGAGAGAGCACTCTCAACACTGAGTTTGTAAAGCCTAGGCCGGTGATAGCATTCCACAAAGGAGGGCTGGGACACCTCTCAGAGAAGGTGACAGCTTTCTGAAAACAGCAGGTGGTAGAGGGATGGAGAAGCACAATCTGGAGCTATGCAGTCAGTAATGTGGTGTGGTCAGCTTTCCCCATGTCAGAGAAGGGTATGGAAGCACTCGACCATCATCTTTGGTCCTCCTGTGACAGGATGTGGCCTCGAGACAGGAATCTGTAAAGACCATGCTGCAATGCCCTGGAGACCCAGTTGAGTGGGCCCATGGAGACCCCTGTTTCCTGGGGGAGACCATTCTCTGTTTCAGAGAAAGTGAAATGGCATCCAGTCAGCCCCCACAAGGGAGGCCTGTGATTGCTGAAAGCGAGCGCTGATTCACCACCCACAAGCCCTGTGACCTCAGGGTTTGCCTTCCACCCCCTGGGAGAACCAGAAGGGCCAGGCTTGCCACAGGGCTCTGGAAAACTCCTGCATGTGTCTCTATTCTACCTAAGAGAAGCTGAGAACCCAGGGAACTGGAGGTCATGGAATCCAGAGTATAACACACACACACACACACACACACACACACACACACACACACACAGAGCCACATAATCTCATAGCACCTCAGAAGATGGAGTTACCATCCTCACTTAGTCCAGCTCTGGGTTAGCAGAATCACCTCATCTTGGTAGCAAGGCAAAGTAAAAAA
>NW_012267261.1:5914498-5949769 GCF_000151885.1 Dipodomys ordii
GAGGGACAGCGCCCAGGCCCAGAGTTCAGGCCCCCACAACAGGCAAAAAAAAATATATATATATATATATAAAGTTCTATTTTTTGAAGTATTGTTTCCTACTAAACTGAAACCAGCTTCCCCTGACCCTTCAGCAATGGATTCTGCTCCATTTGGAACGCCATCATGCCTGCCCTCACCTGTATGCATGGGGCCTATGAGAAGACACCTTCCCAAAGCCCTCCTTTCCTGCACCTTTGAACATGCCACACTTGGACCCTCTTCTCAGCCGTCTATTCCAGCACTCACTCAGAAACCTGAGCATTCCTTGAGTGGCAGGCCCTGGGCTAGGTGCTGGCCTTCAGGAGTGATTCATTCTGAGGGGACTCAGCCACGGCCACAATCATGTTCAAGTGTAAGACATCCAAAGGATAAGGCCACACAGGAAGCTGTAAGAGCCTGTCTGGACCATGGGAAGCATGCTTTCCCAAGGAGGTTACACTTGAACTAAACCTGACAATATGACAGTATGTGTGCAAAGGCACACAGGTGTGAATGTCCATTCACTGTGCAACATGCAAGAAATAGTGCAAGGGGCAAAGGGCCAGAGCATGTGCAGAGTAAGTGGAGACATTATCCTGGAAGAGGGGAAGGCCCAGCACAGAAAGGGTCTCACCAGCTGGGATGAATTCTGTAGGCCGCAGAGGGCTGGCAGCATTTATCAGGAGAAGGATGGGGCCAGTGGTTTTTATCCAGAGGAACATCTGGCAGTGTCTAGAGACATTTTTGTTGTCACCACTTGGAAAATGAACAGACTTCTAGTGGGTGGGGACCAGAGATGCTGTGAAACATCCTTCAGTGCTCAGAGTGACCCCCTCTCATGCCCACAGCAAGGAATTACTTAGTCTGAGATCAAGGATATCAATGGTGAGAAATGTTGGCCAACAGATAGACCAGCTGGTTAGCAGTATGGGCATGGGTTGCTAGGGAGATTGAAGCAGTGATACATGATAAATAATGAGTGCAATATCTCACGTGGAAGATGATGAAGACCCAAGATAAGAGAGGACCAGAGGATGGAGAGAGAAGAGCCAGTCAGTAGACTGCACCCTACCCATGAGAATGGATATGGTGGCAAGAGAGGGTGACACAGGAAGGCTATTGGGTATGACTTTAACCACCATAACCAGGAAGGCCAAACACAGCAAGAACATAAAAGAGGTGGATGTTTGCTTCCTTTGTACTAGTGGCATGGCAGTTTCGTTGTACTGGAACTCAAGATGCTATCTATCAATATCTCAACCATCCTCAATGTATGGCTGCTCCAGATCCCACCTTCACATTCATATTCCAGCTAGAAGAAGGGCAAGAAAGAAGCAGCAAAAGGCCCCGTGCTGCCTTTTAAGGGTATAATACAGAAGCCGTGCTTATCACTCCTAAGCACATTGTGTTGGCCAGTGCTTAGTCATTGGGGTTGCTCCTACTTACAAAGGAAATGTAGTCTTGAGCTAGGCACCATGTGAAAAATTAATTCTATAGAGGTTCTGACTGCCTCGCTCAGCCTCTTCGTCCCCAAGGGCAAACTCTGGTTATGACTTGCCTCACCTGATTAATTCAGGGTTAGAAGGAAAGTCAGTTGTGAAACTGGTACCGAGACTTTGTCAGTGGCAGGGCCCCTCTCCCTCCACACCTTCCCCTCTACGTGAGATTGATGCTGTCAGCCACCAGGAAGTCTTCAAGGAAATGACCTTACCGTCCCCCTACCATCCCAGAGGGGCAGAATTTAGGGTACATACAGTCATGCATTACCTAACAACAGGGATGCCTTCTGATAAGTGTGTCGTCATTGTATGAACCTGGCAGAGGGTATTTACACAAGTCATGGTGACAACATCACTGGCAGATATAATCTTTACAGAACCATTGTCATCGCTGGCCACTGTTGACAGAAGCAGCATTATGTGCACATGACTGTGTGAAGCACCGCACGAGGCAAGAATGAAGCCAGAAACACTGAAAATAGAGAGAATAATAATAATGGGATGAGCAGGCAGTCACCTTCTTAAAACCCACAGTGACAGCTCCCCAGATGGGTCTGCAGCCCTACCTAGTTATTAGTGGTGTTTCTCCAAAGACAAGTCTCCTAAGCTTGCTCTAGGTTCCAGCATCTGCTCCAGGGGATGATGATGATGATGATGATGATGATGATTTTGGGGTCATGAGTGTTTGCCTGGGAGCTGTGGGTAAAAGAGACAGCATTGCACATAAGAGGAAGCAATACTCATACCAACAAACCTAGTTTGCAAATCGGGCTGAGGATCTGAATATATATCCTCCGATAAGCACATGAAAGAATACTCAACATCAGGGCTGGGAAGGGGGCTCAGTGGTAGAGCGCTTGGGTTCGATTCCTCAGCACCACATAAGCAAAAAGAAAAAAAAAAGCCAGAAGTGGCGCTGTGGCTCAAGTGGTAGAGCTCTAGTCTTGAGCTGAAGAGCTGAGGGACAGCGCCCAGGCCCAGAGTTCAGGCCCCATGACCGGACCCCCCCAAAAAAATACTCAACATCACTGTCCTTAGGGAAATGAAAAGCAAAATCATCGTGAAAAATCACCACACATCCATTAGGATTCTATGATGCAAAAACTAAAAACAAGGCTGGATACCAGTGGTTAATATCTCTAACCCTAGATACTCAGGAAAGTGAGATCTGAGGATTGTGATTCAAAGCCAGCCTAGGCAAGAAAGTCTGTGAGATGCTTCCCTCCAGTTAACCAGCAAAAAGCCAGAAGTGGCTCAGAAGTGGTAGAGTCCTAGCCTTAAGCAAAACAAAAACAAAACAAAACAAAACAAACTACACACACACACACTCAAGGACACAGCCTAGGCTCTGAGTTCAAGTCCCAGGACCAGCACAAAAAATAAATGAGGGGAGGGGAGGATTGGGTGGAGGGGTGGGGGAAGGCTGGGAAGGGATGGGAAGGGTAAACAAAGGAGGAGCCTACAATGCTTGATAAGAAATGTACTCACTATCTTGCCCATGTAATTGTAACCCCTCTATACAGTATTTTCACAATAAAAAATAAAAAAATGAATAAAAATAGACAATAACATGTTTTTATAGATGAGAACAGGTGGACATCCTATGCACAATTTTTGTAGAGGTAAAAGTACAGCCCCTGTGTACTACATTATGACATTTACTCAAAAATTAAACATAAAATAACCATATCAGCACACTCTTGACAGCTTACTTCTATAGTCTTTGCCATTCAGGGACTTGAGAGCTGAGGACTGAATTTGGAAGCCAGCCTGGACAGAAAAGCTGTGAGACTTATCGCCAAGTAACCACCAAAAAGCCAGAACTGTAGCTGTGGCTCAAGTGGTATAGCGCTAGCCAGGTTTTTAGTTCAAGTCCCAGTACTGGCACATAGAAAAAAAATCTTCCATCCATTTCAATTCTAGATATAGACTTAGAAGAATTCCTATAGATCTAGTGTATCACATACACAGAATTATTAACACTAGCCAATAAATAAATTCAACTTTATTCAGTTATTCAACTTTATTACTTATGGTGGTACTTAGGTTTGAACTTGGGACCTCACAATTGCTGAGATGGGTCTCTACCATATGAACCATGACCTCATCTCTTTTTGTTATTATTTTTTAGGCAGTATCTCACATTTTTGTCCAGGACCAGCCTTGAGCTGGAATCCTCTTACCTACATTTCCCTGTAGCTTCCATGCAGATAACTACCACCACTCCTTTATGATTTGTTAAGATGAGATCTCACTAACTTTTTGCCTCTAAAGACAATCTTCCTTGTCTCCCAATGTCTACCTCCCAAGTAGCTGGGAATAGTCATGAGACACCATGCTCAGTCTCTTTTTCCAATTTTAAAAAGGAAAAAAATCCTGAAAACATTATACTAAGTGAAAAAAGCCAACAAAAGTATTATTATATGATTTCAGTCATATGAAGTACATAGAATAGTTAGATTCATAGATATGACCAAGTAAAATGGAGTTGCCAACGGGCTGGGTTGGGAAATCGGGATTAATTCTTAATGTATACAGAGTTTAGTTTCAGTTTAGGGAGACAACAAAGTTCTAGAGCTGAATGGTGGGGACAGCTGTACAGAAATATGATGTACTCAATGCTACTGAATTGTACTTTTAAAACTAGTCAAGACAGTCTAGCTCTTTCTCAGCTCCTTCTTTCTCTTCTCTTTCCCAGCTTTCCCAGCTCCCTTCTCTTTTCTAGCTCTCTCTGTTCTTTTCTAGCTCTTCTCAGCTCTTTCCTTCTCTTTCCCAGCTCCCCTCTCTCTGCTCTTTTCTAGTTCTTTTCTCTCTTTCCCAGCTCTCTCTCTTTCCCAGGCCTTTCCCCACCGCGTGGAGGACCAAGATGGCCTGGTGCCAGCCAGAATGATTAATAAACCTACCCCTTACCTGAATACCACATGCGTGGTGCTGTTCTTACTCAGCTACCTCTTTTTAAAAACCTAACATAAATGGTGCTGTGACTCGGATAAAGGGCTTAAAGTCAGGATAGGTGGGATTCCTCTCTGTTTTTTTCCTTTTTTCTTTTTCTGTTTGTTTTTCCCTTTTTGCTCTGAGGAATACCCACAGTTCTGACGGCCTTTTGCGAACCTGTCTGTCTGCTGCGGATACAGCACATTGATACCATTGCTGGCCTTCAGATCCACGTCCACACCACTTTTCTATTCTGAATATTTGTTGGCAATTCTTGATAAGAACCAGCTTGTTGCAGCCTGGTGCCAGTGGGTCACGCCTGTCATCCTAGCTACTCAGGAGGCTGAGATCTGAGGATCGCAGTTCAAAGCCAGCCCAGGCAGGAACTTCTATAAGACTCTTATCTTCAATTAACAACCAGAAAACCAGAAGTGGTGCTGAAGCTCAAGTGGTAGAGTGCTCACCTTCATCTGAAGAGCTCAGGGACAATGCTCAGGCCCAGAGTTGATGCTCCACAACCAACAAAAATAAACATAAATAAAAATAAAAATAAAAAAAAAAAACTAGTCAAGACAAACCAGGCACTGGTAGCTCATGCCTGTAGTCCTAGCTATGTAAGAGGCTGAGGAATGAAGTTCAAAGCCAGTCTGGGCAGGAAAGTCTATGAGACTCTTATCTCCAATTAACCAGGAAAAGCCATAAGTGCAGTGCCAGCCTTGAGTGCAAAAGCTAAGGGATGGCCTCCAAGCCCTGACTTCAAGCTTCAGGATGAACACATAAAATAGGAAAAATATATAGTCAAGACAGTAAAATTTATCAGAGTAAATGTTGGGGGAAGAAAAGTTTTTATTTTTTAAAAACAACATTTATTAACAGGCAGGGTTCATGCTATAGGCTCCTGAGGCCTAGGGTGAGGCCGGCCAGGCAGAGGTCACCACTCAACAGTCTACCTGGTTTGCAAAGACAGGATGGGCCAGGTGGTATAAGATGTTCTGAGGGAGAACACAGCGGCTAGGTTCATCTTCCTGAGCTGCTGTAAGAGTCAGGTATACTGGTGACTGCTGGTTCCTACCCAACCAGGCTTTGTCCTACGTACATAGGACTCCAGTCAGTGAGCCAGTGGGCTCAGTGGAAGCAGCCAGAGCTGGCCGACAGCCAAGAACATAAGCTTAACCCGTGCACACTGTGACACCAAAGACAGAGGCTGTGGAGATATAGGAGAAAGGGAAGGTATGTCAGCCAAGGCTGGGGAAGAGTAGGAGACTTCATTGTGGGGCTCCACCCCAAAAGACAAGAGATCTCCTGTGCCAGTCTCTGTCCCAGATCTAGATCTCCTCCCCACCGCCTTGACCCCCCCCAACACACAGCAGCCATTAAGGGAAATTATGTTGATGACATTTATGGACCATCATTTTTAATGAAATGTTATTCTGTGCAATTAAACATTAATTTTGCTGAGTGCTGGTGGCTAATGCCTATAATCCTAGCTACTCAAGAGGTAGAGATCTGAGGCTCAACGTTCAACGCCAGCTCAGCACCACCACCACCCCCCCCAAAAAAATGTCTGTGAGACTTTTACCTTCAATTAACTGGCAAAAAGCCAGAACTAGTGCTGTGGTTCAAGTAATAAAGAGCCTTGAGTGAAAAAGCTAAGGGACAGCACCCAAGCCTTGAGTGTGAGCCCCAGGACAGGAACAAAAATAAGCTAGTTCTTTCTAAAAGTATTGTGCAAAAATAGCAAGTTAGTGCCTGGTCCTCCACCTGCATGGGCAGGCCACAGAACCCACCCTCTACCCTGGCCTGACTTCTTCCTTCACCCTCAGGTGTGGTCTGGGCCTTTGAGGAAGCCTATCCTGTCTCACCATGACAGGAGCATGAGCCATCTTCTTGTCTCTATAATTTTGTCTTTTATATTTTTTCACATGTTTTCTATAGTTGGTTTACAATGGAGGAAACATTCCTTGAATTCTCTCTGCGTTAAAGACCCAGTCCTCCATGCATCCCAGCAATGTGTCTCAAGCGGGCCTAGAATTATCCCCAAGTGATTAGGACATGCTTTGTCTCCACGTGAGTCATGTTGATCAGCTCCAGGATGGACTGGACCATGGCCTAGATGAACAAAAGGCCCGGCAAACCTTTGTTGTCTTTGGCTTATGGCCCAATGGACACTCTGGCTTTCTGGCTCACAGCTGATGTTCTACCACTCAACATGCCTCCAGTTTGTTGTTTTTTCTTGGCTTATTAGAGTCTAGGGGACTGAGACATGTAAACAAAGAATTTATAGTACTCAAACTTAAACCTAAACTCTGACCACATGTAAGAGGAAGCACAGATTTGTCCAATTTCAAAAACAGAGAAGAGGCCAGGTGCCAGTGGCTCATGTCTGTAATCCTTACTACTCAGGAGGCTGAGATAAGAGGATTGTGGTTTGAGGACAGCCTGGATAGGAAAACCCGTGAAAAAATCTTATCTCTAATAAACTGCTCCCCCAAAATCCAGAGGCGAAGCTGTGACTCAAGTGGTATAGCACTAGCCTTAAGCAAAAGAAGCTCAGGGACAGTGCCCAGGCCATGAGTTCAAGCCCCAGGACTAACACAAAAAAAAAGAAAAAAAGAAAAAGAAAAGGAAGGAAGGAAGGAAGGAGGCAAAGAAAAGGAAGAAAGAGAGACAAGATGAGGGATGGGGAATCAGTGGTGCTGAAGGGTTCTGAAAAGTTACTCTACACAAGGAGCAAAGTCCCCCAGGCAGTAGAGAGTGCAGTGGGATTGGGGAAGGGATGAGCTTGTATAGGAAATTGTAACACAAAGCCTTTGTACATCTGTAGAGCGACTTGAACTTTTCCCAGAGGCAACTGGGAATCAGCCAAGTTGCTGATTGTGGTTGCTTAATATTCAAGACCTCACCCCACCTGCATCCACAGACCAGAGAAGTTTCCTTCCTGGCACACCAGCCTCAGGAGCTATCTGTCTAACCAGTAAGCTTGCCAACTGTCTTTTTTCAACGTTGGTTTTCATTCTGACTCCTTTTTCTCCAAAGGCTTCGAGAGAGTTAGAAGACAGTTAACCAGAAAGGGGGCTGGGGCTGGCTGCGGGAAGAAGAAGGGAAAAGTTCTCTTTGGTTGGCCTAAAGCAATTTGCTCAAGTCGCACTTAATTGTACATTTTAATATGAGACTTCCAAATTTTATACCACAGTAAAACAGAGAAGCCTTTGAAATGATTAAACTAACACCGCCATCATCCCCAAGGCTGGGGCAGCTTCCAGCGCGTCCCTACACCTAATTAAAGGTCAGGACAGGAGCTGTAAGAGCTGTACTCTGCTTAATCGGTGCAAGAAGAAACAGGTCTGCGCCTTATGGGACCACAGGCCGCTGCGGAACACCTGGCCACATGTGCTAAGGCTAGGGGGGCCCTCTCTTTCCTTCTCTCCTTGTCCAAGATTGTGGCTGGCTCCTCCCCTCTTCCCACCTGAGCTCCTCCCGTGAGCAGCAGTAAAAGGAACTGGATAATAAGCAGGCTAATGATCATGGAAAGCCAGGAGTCTGCATACAGACCTTAGCAAGTCATTTCCTTCTTTGGGTCCCAGTTTTCCCATCCATGCATAAAGTTGGGACACTACACAAAGATAACCATGTATGGCAGCCTGCAAGGCTAAGAAAAAGTCATCTGGTAAAGAAGGAAAAGGAAAGAGAGGAGGAAGGAGAAAGAGAGGGACTAAGAATGGAAATAGGCAAATTTTATTCACAGTATATATGCCTCTACCTGGACTGATTTTTGACCCTCTTGACTCTGTACTGCCCACAGCATGTGTGTACTTGCTTTTATATTTTTTTTTAAAAAAAGAAAAACTGATCAATATTGGAGTTTGAACTCAGGGTCTTACACTCTCTTTTGGCTTTCTTGCTTATAGCTGGTATTCTACTTCTTGAGCCACATCTCCAGTTGATTTTTTGCTGGTTAGAGACAGACTCTCAGACTTTTCTGTCTAAGCTGGCTTCAAACTGAGATCCCCCAACTCTCTGCCTCCTGAGTAGCTAAGATTTCAGGCATGGGCCACCAGTGCCCTATTGAGGATTTATTTAACACAGGTGAAATGACAGTAAGGAGCCTAGATTCCCTGTCACCACCATGATCTGACTTCTTGGAGCCACAATTGTGGTTCCCCTGGCTCTAGCTATTTCCTTCCTATTATGCAGGAAGCAGACTTCGCCTTGATTCTTCCAGCGGCAGAGCATGGGAAGGCTTCTATGAAGGGCTCACAGTGAACTGGCGGTTGATAAAAATGGAGACCCTGCTGGAAGTCCATGTGAGGATAGAGCTGGCAGGTGGAGGCAGACGGTGACTTCTGAGCTCTCTGGCTCTGACCTGCACCCTAGCCTTGCCTCGATGGAAGGCAGAGTTGGAGATCTTCAGGCTCCGGGTCTGACTGTAATCAGGTCAGAGAACTAGAAATCTACCCATTCATATTGTTGTAACTCCTGGCTCCAGAAAGGATTTAGATAGCTCAAATAAAATACAACCAAACAGCACAGCTTCAAAGAGGGAAAACAACAATCAAAGAACAACAGAGAGCCAGGAACAAGGCTGGAAATGGACCCTCAAAATTCCTTTTATGGTCATTCATATGGTCATTCATACATCACACAGGTGATGTATTGGGCAATCAAGAAGCTACTTTTCATTTAGGGGGGTAGGGGAGGCTGGCACACAGTTTTATCCTTCCCACGTGGGAGGCAGACATGAGGCTAGAGGTGGTGGGCATGGGAGCAGAGATGGTGGGGATGTCAAAGACGCTGTGAAGTTACCTCTGCACTGGTCAGTGGGCCTAGGAGGACAGCTCACCCAGACCTGGCGTGTCCATGTCCTCCGTGGGTCACTGACCTACACAATCATCATTCTGATATAGAGGGTGACTGAGGCTAAGGACTCCATGGACTGCCTTGAGGGAGCAGAGATGGAGAAGAGGAGGCCTGGGCAGAGGCTGAGGAGCCCTCAGTATTCAATAACTGATGAGAAGAGGCTGAGTTGGGGGGAGGGCGGGGGGCTGTCTGGGGTGAGATGAAACCCAATGTTTCCCTCTAAGCCTTTAAGCAGGCAATGAGGGAAAGGAGACCAAGTCTGTTTATGGGACAGATACAAAGATGAGGGACCAAGAAGGGGTAAAAGTAACCCTAGGACTTAGGCCAATGAGCATGTGTCCTAAGAACCTTGACAGCGGCACTGCTACTTAATCCAGATTCCCAGTGCTCCTTCTAGCAACAAGGCGCCATGAGGTATCTGTAGACTTAGTCCTATTTATTTATTTGTTTTGGTGGTACTAGGTTTTGAACTCGGTCTTACACTTGCTAGGCAAGTGCTCTACCACTTGAGCCATGACCTCAGTCCCTTTTTTGCTTTAGTTATTTTCCAGTTAGGGTCTTATGATTTTGTCCAAGCAGATCTCCGACCAGGATTTTCCTATCTCCACCTTCTGTATAGCTGACATTACAGGTGTGAACCACCACATGGACCTACAGGGCAGCTTCCTGCATCTTTCCTATAGAAGTGATCGCATCTCCACAGAATAGGACCCAGGCTCTATTCTCTGCCTCTCTTGCTTGTTTAAGGAATGTATTTGTGGCTATAAAGGAAGAGTTGATGAACTAGGTTGTTCCTCTCAGCAACTCTCCCTAAATATTATTCCTTTCATCTGAGCTTTTACACATTGGGCAGCTAGGAGGCCAATCCTTCCTTTTCAACCCAGTGTCAAAATACAAGGCAAAATACACACACTCCCTGGAGTTGACCCTTTTTATGAGCTCTGAAAAGAGAGGGCTCTTAAATTCAGGATGAAGGAACCATTTGGTTAATCTACACAGAAGCAGGAATTCCTCAGGAGGAAAGAAAGATGCAGGGATCGGATCCAAGCAGGCATTGAAGTGTCCTCTACAATCACTCTATAAACCAGGGCCAAAGGGCTGGGCGCTATTTGGAAGATGATACAGATGAGAGAGGAGTGCATAGTCACAGTCCTCCCCCTCCAGGGTTGCGATCACCTGCTGTGCTAATGCTACAGGGAGAGGCTTTGTCCTAGGGGAGCCTGCCTCACCATGCTCTGTGAGTGACAGAGCTTTCCAAGTATGGCTACTTTTCAGGTCACAAAGTTTGTTCTCCTCTGCTACCACCCTCTTCTCCTTCTCTTCCTCCTTCTTTTTGAGGTACTAGGATTAAACCCAGGACCTTATACTTGCTAGGCATGCTTACTAGCCTTATCATTTGAATTATTATTCCAGTCCTTTTGGCCTTTAGTTTGTTTTTTTTTTAGATAGAGTCTTGTGCTAGAGTCTTTTGCAGAAGCTGGCCTTGAACTCGTGATTCTACTGTCCTTTATTAGTGGGTACTACAGGTGTGCACCACCATACCTACTTTAATAAAGCTCTTCTTCTTCCTCCTCCTCCTCCTTCTCTTCCTCCTCCTCTTCCTCCTCCTCTTCCTCCTCCTCCTCCTCCTCCTCCTCCTCCTCCGCCTCTTCCTCCTCCTCCTTCTTTTTGTCAGTTGTGGGGCCTGAATTCTGGGCCTGGGCTCTGTCCCTCAGCTCTTCAGCTCAAGCCTAGCACTCTACCACTTGAGCCACTTCTGACTTTTTCTGCTTATGTGGTGCTGAAGAATTGAGCTCAGGGCCTCATGCATGCAAGGCAAGCACTCTACCACTGAGCCACCTTCCCAGCCACATAAAGCTCTTCTTTACCAAAATTCTCATCATGTTACTCCAAGAACTCCTACTCCCAAGCCAGCCCCAGTGACTCTGCCTGTAATCGCAGTTACTCAGGAGGCTGAGTTCTGAGGGTCAAAGTTTGAAGCCAGCCCAGGCAGACAAATTCAAGAAACTCTTATCTCCAATTAATCAGCTAAAAGCCGGAAATGGAGATGTGGCTCAAGTGGTAGAGCACTAGCCTTGAGAGAAAAAGCTAAGGGACAGCACTGAGGCCCTGAATTCAAGCCCAGTTCTCTCTCTGTCTCTGTTTCTGTCTTTGTCTCTATCTTTTTCTCTCTCTCGTCACACAGCTGGTTAGAGTGATGATTGAGCCCTTTGTACAAATGTGACAGGATTTAGATCATAGAAATACTCCATCACTGTTTGGACTTCTCCGATCATTGTCTGGAATCTTGGGAGGGCTAGTGTGATCTTCAGGTCCCCTCCTCCATCAGAGGAGGACCAACAGAGTCACTCACAGAGAAACCTACTGGGGCATGTATTAGGAAAGGAATGAAACCTGGGACAAAGGGAAGAACAGGGACAGGCCAGAAATCTGAAGGACTGGCTGGCACATCCCCGTAGAAGACACAGGAAAGAGAGGGAAAGCAGACACACATTCAGTGTATCAACTCTTCAAGGCCTCTGTGTGAAGTTACAATGGACTTCCCTGAAGCCATTTGGGATGAGGAAATCCAAGGTGGCACCGTGGAGTTTTGGAAGGCCCCTCCCCTGCAACAGACAGGTGCAAAAGGCCAGTTCATAGATCAGCTGGTCTGACACATTTGTCGGAGGGTGGATTGGCCCCAGGCCATGCAGCACCCAAGCCAACACCATCCCAGCAAATTGTTCTTCACAATTGTGAAGTGCCGAGCTGCTCCGCAAGGCGGTGGCCAGTGTCTCAAGTGACCAGCGCCTGGTTGGCAGGTTACACCCATATCCACCCAGGTCAGGGCAGGGCAGGGTGATTAACACAGACTATCTGAAGTGGAAGGGATCTGAAGGGATCAGAAAAAACATTTTCCATCCACTGTCCTGTCTCGATCCAACACCTGGATTCCTTCAATCTTAGGGATGAATGGTGTCTCGAGGGGAGCTCAGTGAGTTCAGGACCCATACCACCTTCCATAGTGCAAAACCTTCATCCGCCTTGTCTCCTACCAATTGCTCTCCAATCCATCCTTCGAGACCTCAAGGAACAAGTCTCTTCCCCTTCCTTGTATCCACCTGTTAAAGCCTCAAATCTTCTTTCTTAGGCTGAGCACACCTGCCTCTTTCAGCCAGTTTCTTGGTGCCAGTGCTGGGACTTGAACTCTGGACCTGGGCACTGTCTTTGAGCTTATTTTTGTCTCAAGGCCAGTGCTCTGCCACTTGAGTTACAGCTCCATTTCCAGTTTTTAGGTGGTTAATTAGAAATAAAAGTCTCATGGACTTTTGAGCCCAGGTTGGCTTTGAACAGGAATCCCACATCTCAGCTTCCAGAGTAGCAAGCATTACAAGTTTGAGCCACTGGCACCTGGCCTTTCTGCTAGATTTTCTCCCTTCATCTATGGTTCCCAGCACTGACCAGAACACTCAAGTTCAAGGCAGGTGTTATATATCACCCTCTTTCTAGAAGGTGGCTTTACCTATGTGCTTCTCCTTCTAATCTTCTCTGCATTCACACCCATGAGTAGAGACAGGAGAGACACATTTGTTCAATAAAAACTATGGACATCTATGGCTTGCAATACTTAGATATGTGAGCCAAAGTTCCATTTTCCAAAATCTTAGTAACAAATAGGAGACCTGAACTCTCAGACCTGTGGATCAGAAATAGCTACACCTCCAATGGCAATGCATGTGTTGAAGTTGGTCTCTGTTGGGTCTGGTGGACACCAACCTACACATGCCAAGGTCTGAATAGTACCTATCCTGGGCACCTACTATTTGCCAAGCTCTGCACTTGCCCCCCACAAGAGGAAGACTAATAAGTCATGTGTAGCTCTGTGTGTGTGTGTGCACGCGCATGTGCACACACACACACACACGCACGCACGCACACAATTGTATCTGGGCTTGAACGTGAGTTCTTTATCTTGTCACTAAAAGATGCTCTATCACTTGAGCCCCACCTCCATTTCCTGCTTTTGCTGGTTAACTGGAAATAAGAGTCTTATGGACTTATCTGTCCAGGCCAGCTTCAAACTATGATCCTCACATCTCAGCCTCCTGAGTAGCTGAGATTACAAGCATGCACCACCAGCTGCCAACTAGTCATGTGTGCCATAAGGAGCCTCAATGAGGAAATCATATAGATTACAGTGAATGGTGGGTCTCACAGTGGAGACAGAAAACTGGGAAAGCTCCTTTCCTATCCTTGCTGTAACAGATAATCACAAACTCAAAATTGAGGGGTCTATGGGGCTATGTTCCCGCTTGAAGCTCTGAAGAGAATCCTTGCCTTGTCTCTTCCAGCTAGACATGCTAGACTGGAGCTTGAACTCAAGGCCTGGGCACTGTTCCATTTTTTAGCTTTTTTTGTTCAAGGCTGATGGTCTACCACTTGAGCCATACCTCCACTTCTGTCTTTTTGATGGTTAATTGGACAGAAGAGTCTCTTAGAATTGTCTGCATGGGTTGGCTTCAAATGACATCCTCAGATCGCAGCTTCTTGAGTAGCTAGGATTATAGGCCTGAGCTACAGGTGCTTGGCCTTCCCAGCTCTTAGGGGCTTGGCTCATGGCACCCTTTTTACTCTCTTCAAAGCCAGCAGTATCATTTATTAAATTCTGTTTCTCACTTCCCGCCTCCTTATTTCTCTAGGGAGGACTCTGTGATTACACTAGACTCCTAGATATGCCCCTGTGACCTTCCATCTCAAGGTCCTTAATCTAATCACATCTACACATTCTCCTTTGCCACTAATAACATGTCCACAGCTCCCAAATTCGAAAGAAGAGGCCTTAGTGGAACCATTAGTCTGCCTCCTACAGTTCTAGAAGAGCTAACTCTTCTTGTGGGAGTGATTACAAGTGGATAGATCCTTTATAAGACTGCTGAAGCCCTTGGTCTGGAAGAGAAAGCAATTACTTGCTCATTTTTTTCTTATTTTTTCAATAATACAAACCAGCATCTTCTTGACTCTCTTTGGTGTTGAGGGACTTACTAGCTTTCAAGGAGCCTTCTTCTCTGTTTAGTTCCATTGATGGCTTGGAACAGAGGAATTTTTCTAATTGAGCCCCGAGTCTCTGCCATCATTAAAAACATTAACCCCGAGCTGGGAAAGTGGCTCAGTGGTAGAGTGCTTGCCTTGCATGTATAAGGCCCTGGGTTCGATTCCTCAGCACCACGTAAGCAGAAAAAAACAAAAGCCGGAAGTGGCGCTGTGGCTCAAAGTGGTAGAAGGCTAGCCTTGAGGTGAAGAGCTGAGGGACAGTGCCCAGGCCCAGAGTTCAGGCCCCATGACTGGACCCAAATAAATGAATAAATAAATAAAAATTAGCCCCTGTTTTCACTGTATTTGATGTTGGTATAATTTGGGGGGGGAAGGGAAAAAAACAAAATGTTTAAATAGGGATACAGGATGACCCATTGTAACAATGAGAAGTACAAGACACTATGTTGAAAAACGAACTTTACAATTTAGGCTGGAGGTGGGGGAGAGGGGAGTGGGTGTGTGTGTGTAGTTGTGGAGGTGGGAGGGAAGGGATGGTAGGGGAAAAACAAAAGAGGAAGCAACAGTGCTTGATAAGAAAAATGTACTCATTATCTTGTTCATGTAACTGTAACCCCTCTGTACAGTATTTTCACAATAAAAAAAAACTTATTTAAAAAAAATTAACAGCCCCACAGTGCCCAGCGGTGACTTCAGTAAAACTTTTAGGGGACGTGTAGTGGGATGTCAAAGTCACAAGGTTTGTTATACCAAGGAAATTCTCTAAGGCTGTTATCAGAGAGCATGTGTTCATTTTTTTTTTTAATGCTGGTTCTGGCCTGAGCACTGTTCCTTAGGTTGTTGTTTTTTTCTTTCTTTCCTTCTTCTCAAGGCTAGTTAGTGCTCTATCACTTGACACACACCTCTATTTCCAGCTTTTTGGTGATTAATTGGAGATAAGAATCTCATTGACTTTCTTCCCTAGGCTGGCTTTGAACTGAGATCCTCAAATTTCAGCCCCCTCAGTAGCTAGGTGTGAGCTACCAGTAGCCAGCTAGATTGTATTCTTCCTAGTACAGCTGGGAAGACCTCCAGGACAATAACTTGGAGTAATTCTACTCTCAAAGTTGGGTGGTTGGTAGAATTTCCTCTCCCCTGGCTTATGTCAACTGAGAAGAATTTAAACTGAGGAGGCATTTGAACTTGGGTTTAAGGGGATCAAAGCAGAAATACTGACATGCTCCTTCTCTCTGTCTGTCTGTCTCTGTTTCTGTCTCATTGACTCTTAGATTTGAAGTCAGGGTCCTTCATTTGCTAGGTAGATTGTATCATTTGATTTAGATCCCATCCAGCCCTTTTTACCTTGGTTATTTTCAGGTAAAGGTCCTGTGCTTTTGCTTGGGGCTAACCTCAGACTTTGATTCCTGTACCTCCATCTCCTGAGTAGCTAAGATAATAGGTACAAGTCACTACCCATCTTCTCACTGCACACATGACTTTCTGCATACCTTTTCCCTCTCTGTGACTGAGTTGCCATCTTTGCTCCTGGGTGGCCTTTGTGCCAGGCAGCCCTGTTCAGGTTCCATCCACTCTTGGGTGGAGGGCTTGGAACAGACACCACCCTGCTCTCCTGCAGATCCGGAGCAAGGGAACTACTGCTCAACAGAGTTTCGACGTATGATGCACTTATACATCCTTTAATTCAGAACACACTGGCAAGAAAGGGGAAACTGAGTCAGTGGACAGCTGAGGCCAATTGTCTGCCATTCCTACCATGTAGGATACTACTGTGGGCTCAGAATGACTCCTGGTAGGTAGCATTGTAGATAGATGCTACTGTCTACAATGGCCTGCACTTTTTTGTTTTTGTGCTGGCACTAGAGCATGAACTCAGGACCTTCCACTCTCATTTGGCTGTTTTGCTCAAGACTGATGCTCTAGTACTTGAACCACAACTCCACTTCCTCACCTTCCTCTTTTCTTGCACTTCCTTCCCCATTCACCTATCTTTTTTTCTGCTGTATTACTCTCTATCCCCTCTTCTTTTTCCTCTCATCAGCCACATCCCTCACAGATACTGTCAGTTCTTAGGAAGTCTCCAGAAGTCTTGAAGGACTAAAGGTCCCAGGTGAGGACATCTATGATGACGACCAAGAGTGTCCTCTGGCATTTACATCTCCAGGGTCAGCAGATCCTGTCTGAGCAGCTGTCCCTGTTAATAACCAGAAGAAGCTGGAGTGGGTTTTTTAGAATAGCTGTGGAATCTGAGAGACTGGAACTCATGACAGTTCTGCCAGTTGTAACCTTAGGAACTTAACTCCTCACTCTGAGCCTTTTTTTCCTCATCTGTAAAGATGAGAACACCTACTCCCAAGTAGTTGTAAGGTGAAACTTAACCTCATGGTTCCAAGCACATATTACCTGTTCAATAAAGTTCATTGAATGTGGCAGCACCTGAAACACAGAACCCTCCCAAGGGTTGAAGTTGGAAATATCAGTGTCTAATATTGCTGGGGTAATAAAAAAAACAAAACAGGAAGCACCTAGAAGAAGCATTCCAGAGGTGGAAGGGGTGGAAGGGAGTTGCCGGGCAGAGGCTGCTCATTGTTTTCTCCCTGTAGGCATCAGCCTCCATACACTGGACCCAGACACTGGACTCAATTAATGTTTTGTCTCTTTATGAGGTTGATGGGATCATCCTGTAACATTCCAGTGCCTAATGAGGGGGTGTGCAGCTTCTGGGAGTCCTGGAATCTCCCTGCCTTTGGCACACCCTGGGAGTAATGGTGATTTTTAAAAGCTGGGAAGCCCAAAGTGACTTCTCCCAAAACAGACTGGGTCAGTTCCAATATTAGCAGAGGTCTGGAGTCCAACCTGGATAGTTTCTTAGAAAATAAATATAAGACAAACTAGGAGGTTGGGGGGTGTGGGTATTTGTTGGGTATGCAAAATCCAAGAGGACTTCAGAGCAAGGAAGACCCAATTCTTTCCACGAGAAGTCAAAGAAACTTCCAGAGGTGAAAACTTGAAGAGAAATTGATAGGCTTCCAAATACCAATCTATTGCCTCTCCCTTCAAAGTCTCCACTTAGATGATAGTTAAGGAAATTGGAATGTTATAAAGCATAATGTTACAGTCAATGGGAAAGGATCATCAATGGACTTGAGATTTCAGCAGGTTTATGGAAGAGAATAAGGGAAGTGGCAGATGAGGAGGAGGAAGCTACAGCCAGTGTGGGCAGAGAGATGCTGTCTTCTTGACATAGCTAGGGAGAGGCCTGAATGGTGGTTAGACTAGGTAGGATGCAGAACAGGTCTAAGACATGAGAATGACAGGCAGGGAATTATTTGAAATCCACTGTGTACCAGTTGCCTCTTCTTCATCCCAAGGAAAATACACAACAGAATTATTTAGAGAGCTTAAAAAGTCCTGGAGAAGCAAAACTTCCATGAACATTTTGGCTTGTGGAGCTTCACAGCTTCTCAGCCTGCTATCCCCAAATCTGAAGGCAAAGTCAGTACACCCCTATCTATATTCACAGAGCTCTAGAAGGCAGTTATTTTTGTTGCATCACTTTTGATCTCAGAAATTAAAAACATAATTATAGAAATTAAATTTGACTCATTGGAAGATAGTGTTAATAAGTTTCCCAGGTGATACAGAGAGATTTTTAAAAGATGAGAGAAAAGAGAAGATTAAAAGAGAAAACAAATAATCATGGAAGTGGAGCTGTGGCTCAAGTGGCAGAGCACTAGCCTTGAGAGAAAGGAGCCTAGCAAGAGCGTGTGACCCTGAGTTTAAGCCCCAGTCCCTGTATTAAAAAAAAGAAAAAGAAAAAGAAAAAAAGTGAATGGAGTGCTAGTGGCTCATGCCTATAATCCTGGCTAGTTAGGAGGCTGAGATCTGAGGACTGTGATTCCAAGTCAGCTCAAAGTAGAAAAGTCTATGAGTCTCTTATCTCCAATTAATCACCAAAAAGCTAGAAGTGGAGCTATAACTCAAGCGGTAGAGCACTAGCCTTGAGTACAAAAAGCTCAAGGACAATACCCAAACCCTGAGTTCAAAAAATCTCAGAAGCAAATATAGGAAAGTATAGAGATTTGGGGGAGGGGGGTCGGTACCTGTACCTGGACTAGAATTCAGTCCTTTAGCATTTTTTGCTCAAAGCTGGTGCTCTACCACTTGGGCCACATCTACACTTCTGGCTTTTTGGTGGTTAATTAGAAATAAGAATTTCTTGAATTTCCTGTCCAAGCTGACTTTGGACTGTGATCTTCACATCTCAATCTCCTGGAGTAGCTAAGATTACAAGGCACATGGCTGCTCTTACTTTTAGAAATCATTATGCCAGTAAATAATTGCTCTTCCTTTATTTACAATAACTATCATTTATTGAGTGTTTACTGTACACAGAGCACGGGGTTAAGTCTTTATATGTTTTATGGCCTTTAATTCTCACAATAGGTCTCTGAGGCAGGTGCGCTGCTCTCTCCCTCTTCAGGGATGAGGGAATCAAGACTCATGGATGTATGTTGGTGACCTGCCCAAAGTCCTGGGCACTTAGTAAGTGTGGCTCTGGGAATGAAGCCACAGTTGTCAGCTCCCCAGCCTATGTTTTAACCACTGCCTCTCACCAGCCCAGACAGCTAATTAAAGCAATGAGGGTTTAACTGCTTTCAATTGGTAGAATAAATAAGAACGTGATACAAACTCAATAAACTGGAAACCAAGCTTATCATTACATTCATGAATACCCATCACATGTTTGCTGCTCCATAAATGCTCATGAAATGAGGTGGCGTTTGGTTCTAGGAAATGAAAACCAAATGACACATTTCACTGAGGTAAATAAAGCAAGTGGAAAGTCACAGTAGGCAATTGGGGCATGCTGAGCAGTTTCCCAAACATTTGTGGACACACCCTAACTCTCCAAATATGTTTGGGGACCCTCCTCAACCTACTCCTGGGCCCCCTGGGAGCGCCTATTTCTTCCTCAAATCTCTTTCACCTTCCCCTCTCCCCAGCTGTCACAGGCACAGAGCTCCAGGGGGAGGCTCTATGCTCCCCCTCCTCCCATCCCATCAAGGAAGAGGCTTCTCTTGAAACTGCCGAATGACTGACTGCAGCCCAACCCTCTCCTAAATATCCCATACATCAGATAGACAAAGTAGCTGCACAGCAAAGGGGAAAATTCCAAGAGTTCTACTTTGCAAGTAAGAGAAGCTAAGCACAACCCATTCTTCCTCAAGGAAAGAATCATCATAGAGATGGAAGGGACATTGCTTTATGCAGGAGAGGGCCCTTACTAGGAGGCTGTCTTTACTCTCTCTACCAGACACCAAGCAGGGCACAGTGGGACAGGATGGGCCCCAACGAATCATGAGGGCAAAAGAGAGGCAGGCTAGCTGTCCTAATTTACAAATGGAAGACTTCAGGAAAGGGGAGGGGAGGGAAGAAGAGGGAAGACTGGAGGGACTGGAAGAAGAAGCTGAAGGGAGAGGAAGAGCTGGAAGTAGAAAAGAGGAGGAAGGACTGGAGGGGCAGGGAGAGGAGAGAGGGGAGAAGGAAGTGGAAGAGAAGGAAAAGAGAAGGAAAAAGGAGGAAGATGGGGAGAAGAGGAGGGGAGAAAGAAGTGGAAGAGGGGGGGAAGGGCAGGAGGGAAGGAAGGAGGGGAGAGAGACAGAGAGGGGGGTGGGGGAGGGAGGGAAGGTAGCAACAGCTGGTCTGGATTCTCCCTGGAGCCACTTTCTGAACATACTCTGGTCACGTTTTAACTAATGGCAAGGTTTTCCCGTTGACTCAAACAAGGGCCCTCTCTTTAATTAATTTTCTAAAGAGCTGGCCAATTTTAATCATAGCAAACACAATGACCCCGGTTACGACGGCCTGAGCTACTAAAACCAGAACATAAAGCCACCAGAAGAGACTATGAGGATCTTGACGCTCGCCGGTGGCCACTAGCTGGGTCCGCAACCAAGCTTCCGAGCTATTAGGCAGCCAGGAAGCTAGAGTGGTTTCCAGGAGGAGGTTCTGGGCGGGAGGTCTTGGCGGCCGCCCGCGAGGGCTGGGGCACCACGGGTCACCCTCCAGCAGATCCCACAGCGACAGGCCGGCGCGCAGCCTCGGGCCGCGGCACTGCGGGGGCTCGTCTCGGCCCACGAGGTCCGGGTGGTGCCGCAGCCACTCCAGGAACGGCCACAAGCCACAGTCACAGAGCCAGGGATTGTGCCCCAGCCGGACCTCCGTCAGCTGGGGCAGCTCCCCAAACACGTCACCAGGAAGGACCTCCAGCTGGTTGTGGTCCAGCTGGACCCTCTCCAGGTTGCTGAGGTTGCGGAAGAGCGTGCGGGGCAGGGCCCGCAGCCTGTTGTGGTGCAGGGATACCTGGCGCAGGTGCCCGAGGCCGCGCAGCAAGGCCTCGGGGAGGGAGGCCAGGCCGTTGGCGTGCAGGGCGAGCACGCGGAGCTCGGCCAGGCCCCCAAGGGCGCCCGGAGGGAGCGCGCTCAGGTGCGGGCTCAGCGTCACCCCCAGCGTTTGCAGGTTGCTCAGGTTGCGGAAGGCGGCCGCGGCGGGCAGCGTGCGCAGGAGGGTGCGGTTGAGCCACAGCTCCCGCAGGCCCGCCATCTCTCCGAAGAGCACCTCGGGGAGCTCTTCTAGGGGGTTCTCGAACAGGGTGAGCAGAGTCAAACTGCGCGAATGGAGAAAGAGTGCGGGGGGCAGAAAGGCAAGGCGATTTCTAGAAAGGGTCAAAGAACTCAGGTTGCCCAGGTGGTCGAAGGCACCGGGCGCGATGGCACTCAGGTGGTTTCCATCCAGCCGCAGCTCCATCAGGGCGGCCAGATGGTCCAGCAGCCCCGGATCCAGAGAGACGAGCTGGTTCGTGTGGAGCAGAAGTGTCTCCAGCTTCGCCTGGGCTCCAAGCAGTCCCCTGGGCAGGTGAGTTAAGTTGTTCGCCGACAGATCCAACAACTTCAGGTTCTCCAGCTTTGCGAAGAGGTCGGGAGACAGGAACGCCAGTCGATTGTGGTTGAGGACCAGCTCCCGCAGGCTAGCCAGTTTCCGAAATAGGTGTCGGTCCATGGTTCTCAGTTCATTGTGGTCCAAGAACAACTGTTCCAGGAGCCCCAGCCTATCCAGGAGCGCACCCGGAAGATGCGTGATTCCGTTGCGCGACAACCTGAGCGTTTTTAGCTTGATCAGGTCACTGAATGCGCCGGGCTCAATGGAGGAAATGTGGCTGTCGGAGAGGATCAGGCGCTGCAGGACCGTCATGCCACTAAAGCTGTGGTTCTGCAAGGCGCCCCGGCCCATTCGGAAAAGGAGGATGTGCGTGAGGTTGGTGGGCAGACCCAGCTCGCCGATGCGCGCCACGTGGCCGCCGGAGCACTGCGCGGCGTCGCGGAAGACACACCTGCAGGCTGGGGGACAGGGGAAGGGCTGCGCGCGCAGGAGCGCCAGCACCGCGCACAGCAGGGTGCTTCTCAGCATGTCTGCAAAGGCAAGAGAGAGGCGCGGCAGGTCACCTTGCGCATGCTCACAGGCACAGTCCTGCCCCCACCCCCCCTCACTGCCTTCTGAGTACACGCGGGGCAGGTAGAATTCCTCAGCTGGGGAAACCAGGTTTGTGTCACATCAACAGCGCCTGCCCTATCTTTCGTTTTGTATTCAGTTGAAGAACTGCATTTCAAGGGTTTTCCATGCTACCTAAGAGCTGAAAAGTTCACATAGCAAGAGGACTCATTAATTCACCATTCTCACATTCTGGGTCACAGACCTTGCAGCACTACGAAAAAACCTTGGTAGTGCTCTTGACTTTGATGTACCTAGGATTGACTTTAGCAGTGAGGAAGGAGAGAGTGAAGTCTACACTCCTCCTCGCTTGATTCTTTTTTTCCCATAACCATGCCTCAAACAGCAAACACTTGACATCTGCTAAGCCTATCAGATAAATACTAGCCCGTTTCTCAACACCATGCATGTTTCTCTGCACTGTTTAAGTTAAATGTACGCATTTAGACCTTACACTAGCCAAGAGCTGGGTATAATTATCCTCATGGAGCTAAGGCAGGAGGGCCATGAGTTTGAGGGTAGCCTGGACTACATGCAAGATTGTCTAAGAAAACAAAAAAAAAAATTTTTTTTAAAGTTAAAGATCGGAAGTGGCGCTGTGGTTCAAATGGTAAGAGTGCTCGCTCACCTTGAGCTGAAAATCTCAGGAACAGTGCCCAGGCCTCGAGTTCAAGCCCCACGATCACCACCACCACCAAAAATAAATTAAGGCTGATATGCTTAGAACTGGAAAGTAGTATTTCTGATTTACTTATTCTAATAAGTATTTCTAAGATGCTTAATAAAATTTAAATACACAGGCATTAAATACCTGTGAAATTTAATACTAGTCCACCAAAACAGTATTTCCCAGGTGAAACTTTATACAAATTGTTTCTCCTACCCATTTTTCTCAAATGTACATACACCGGCTAAACCCTCTAATTACACTAATTTAGAACAAAAGTTCAGCCTTACCTGGAGTGGCTCTGTCCCCCGAGCGACTGAGAGGCTTGTAGAGGCACATGTGACTGAGCACTTTCCAAAGGAAGAAAGAGCATATCTGCATCCTGATGACAACTTGCCCAGAAGAAAGGAAAGGACTCTTATCTTACAGTGCATATTCTAGTTTTTCCTGGCAAATTTCTCCAAACTTAAGACATTGCATATAATTTGAATCCTTCTGTCAAAGAATAGTAGTAGCAGGAGGGTAAGTTTTTCCATAAATGGCACAATACAGCATCGATGCTAGAAAAATAGCAACAATTGGATCAGGGCAGCAACCACAGCCCTGAATAGAACTCTTCTTCTGCAGGCCTCCTGTCCATTCTCAACTTTTTTTTTCCTTCCCTTTTCCCCTTCTCCCCCTCTGCCAGTACTGGGGCTTTGGAAATCAGGGCCTTTCATCCTAACCTGGCTTTTTTGCTCAAGGTTGGTGCTCTACCACTTGAGCCACACATCTCTACTTCCAGTACCAGACTCTCCATTTCAAAGATTGAGGCTGAGTCTATTGTGGAACATGCTCAATACTGCCATTGCTGATGTGATGTCTTCCTCTATTCAACTGCACTAATGTCAACCTGTTCTCAAAGGGGTTGTACTGATGTCCAATGCTACCTGTTAAGTTTGAAAATCCCTGTCCATTCATCACCGTCCATATATGGTATTCTTGAAATTTTTTCAGTTGCAGTTATCCCAGCAGTTTGCTTTCCATTTCCCTGTTTGATGGCGAAACTGAGTATCTTCTCATTTAAGTCCACTTGTGCCTCATCTGAGTTTAGATCCCCTTTTGCCCACTTTTCTTATAATTATGCACAAAATGAAGTGCAAGTCAATGTTTAATTGCATAAGAGTAAACTTTCCCTCTAGAACTACAAATAGAATGGTGGGGCATAAGCATTTTCTAAGTTATTTTATATAGGATGTAGATGTTATCAAAAAAGCGTCAAAAGCTAGATGCCTGTTATCTTAGCTACTTGAGAGGTTCACATTGGAAGGATCGTGGTTCCTGGCTAGCTTGGGAAGCAAAGTTCCTAACTTTCTCAGTCAGTAATTGGGTGTTAACATTGTGCACCATTATCCTAGCTTCAAGAAGAAACATAATAGGCAGATCAGGGTTCAAAACCATTTATATGCCAGAAATGGGACTATCTCCAAAAAAGGGTTCAGGTATGGCTCAGCTGCCTTGGCAAGTGTGAGCCTCAGTTCAAACTTCAATACAAAGTAAATAAAAAATAAAAGCCCTGGAATCCCATCAGTATTTAATGTAGCCTAGGCCAGTAAGCCCAGCAAGTGTTGATCCAACGGTATTCACCTAGTCATAGTCCTAACCAGAGGGAAGAACCACTGCCTCTGCAGTTATCATGGGTCCTTTTCAGTTCTCACCATCACTACTAACAGACTGTAGTAAGTCCAACAATCTCAGCATTGCCCTCCAAGCTCCTGACACTTAGTATGTGGTTCTACTTTGCATCTGACTGAGGAGTATCCCAGGACGGTCCAAGCCTGGTGTGGAATGAGGCATGCTATCTGGACTAGCCTCAAAACTCATGTTTAAAACAAACTGTTTAACAAAGGAGAGTAATGATGGGAAATGTGAGAGGAGGAAGGGTGAGCAAAGGTAGTCATTATATTCAATGTACATCATGTACAAATAGAACTATGCAACTTGAGGGTAGAGATGGGAGGGAGGAAATGGGGGAAACAAAGGATGGGGTGACAGTGATCAAGGAGCACTGTATTCATAACCTGACTTTGTACAACTACTTAATAATGAAGTTTTAAAAAACATCTTTATTATTTTTAAGTAGTTGTACAAAGAAGTTCCCATTTACAAAACAGTATATGAATACAAGCTGTCTGACATCAATATATTAACCATATCTTTTGAAACTGTGCAATACTTTCAACATGGGAAAAGGAAATAAGAGTAAAAACTGCAACAGTTTTAAATGCCGAGTGCAATTTGGAAAGCTTTTCGAATGTAAAGATTATAAAACTATCATAAAAAGTATTTCTTTTGCTGCTGGCTTAGCCACTTTTATTCAAGCATTATTTGCAGCATTGCTTGACAGCTTGTCACTCATCACTCCTAACCCATCCCTTCTCTCACTTTTCTTTTTCGTTTTTAATTGAGATTAGGTGATTACATAAATTTCACAGTATTGTGGAATAGTAATACTTAATTAAAGTCACAAATACATTTTAACCTTCACAAGGCAAACTGTCTTTATCATGGTCCATAAAGTTTGTGAGTTTTTTGAGCTTTGACAATACAATTATTTCTTCTACATCAAGTGATGTTTACATTTCTTTCCTTTTGCTTAGTGTAAGCTGTTCCCTTTTTCCCTCTCAATAACGAAGTGTTTTTTAAAAAGAAGAAAACAAGGAAATGGGGAAGTACTAAGCAATTATTAATTAATCCAGAGAGGCACATAGTCATAACAAAAAAGCAAACAATATATCAACACAGGAAAAATAGTAGAAATACACAATTCATTTCAGTTTTTATTTTTAATAGCTTCAATCAAAAAAAGATTTAATAAGGTTATTTACAATGCTGAATGTACAATTATGAATGTATGCCTTTTTGACAATAGGGTACCATTCTTGAGCAGCAATACAATTTTAAAAATATAAAGATGCAGTATCATTTCTGATATAAAGTTACTTAAAAAAATCCAGGTTCTTAGGGAATTCACAAATCATAACAGGAAAAAACTATTTCATTAATTTCATGTGCACATAATTACCAAATTTTAATACATTAAAAATATGTGTAAATGCCCAGACTGTACAAACATTGACATCCTATCTTATTAAAAGCTCCCCACCACCTCCCACCATAAATATACAAAAGCCTATTTCCAGATATGTCAAAATTGCATGCATGAAATATTCAGTGTTTTTTCTAAAGCTTGAATTCTGTTCTTTGTTGGATAGTTGTCAATAGCTGGTTTGAAACAGACTACATAAACATCGATATATTAATCATGCCTTTTGAAACTGTGCAATACTTTCAACAATATGGGAAAAGGAAATAAATAGAGTAAAAACTGCAACAGTTTTGTTTAAATGCAAGTGCAATTTGGAAAGCTTTTCGAATTTAAGGATTATAAAACTACTATAAAAAGTATTTCTTTTGCTGTTGGCTTAGCCACTCTTATTCAAAGCATTATTTGCAGCATCGCTTGACAGCAGTTGGTGCTAAAAGATAGAAAACATATGTATATTTGAGGGGGAAAAAAAAACTTTAAACAACCCTGAGGGACACACACATTAAAAATCTTGTTATTTATTTAAAAAGTTAAAAAGTTACATATCATTATTTAACAATTACTTTCCCGGACATTTCTGTCCTTTAAGTATGTGCATAAATAAAATTTAAATCAGCAATATTTATCAATCTTAATACATCAAAATAATATATGTACAGATTTTAAAAATTAGGTCTGTATACACTCAAATAATTTAATGTAAAACTCAGAACCAAAACTACTACGTAATGGTGACCTACAGAGAGGACTGTCTATGGCACTGAGCAGGAGCCACACCTGGATTCACAGATATTCCTCAAATAATATTCTCACCTTGAAAACCTATCCTGTCTTTTTAAGTCTAACTGCCTACCGATGCTCTCCCATCTACCCCAAACCTTATTCCTTTGATGAAAATTATTATATGGGGAGATGAGCTAGAAACCCTTAACTCTAAACATTAAAAGATATGTATGTCAAAAATAGGTTTTTATGATCATGCTCTTAAAGATGTTAAATACAATCAATAACTGGATTTTTAAATTGTACTTGGCAATTACTGGAATGATATGCTTCAGTATTTAACCAAAAGAATAAAATTTGCAATTGTGGAAATCACTAAAGAGTAATACTTGAGCATATTTTAAGTGGATATGAGCATTATAAAACAATCAAGAGATCATGAAATTATAGAAAATAGTGCTAATTCACAGCTCAAGAGGTCTAAGATGCATAGCTTCATAGATTCATTCATGGAATAATTGTTCTTATCTAATGTGTATTAATATCACATTATACATTTTGATGAAAATATGGATTGTATTTTTTGTAATAATCATCAGTGGCAATAGCAGTAACAGTGATCCTGAGTGTAATTTATATGTTCTACAGTTATCAAACATCATTCAGTTCTTTGCAGCATAAATAAGAAGAAACATTTGGTTCTACAATTCTGGGTAACACCTGGTAGATTGGAAACTATGTAATGATCAGCTAGGAGTGAAAAGCAAACATGTGATTGTTAAATGAGAACATAGAACAACGTCACATTGCTTTAATAATTTAGGGTTCATTTACAGCAATATCAGTCCTATGTCAATTTTAACTGTGGGTATTTAAAAAGTAGCTTTAAAATTCCTCTAGAATTTAAACATTAATTGGACAAAACAGAAAGTTGAAAAACTTTCCAATATTTCCTTCTTTTGGCTCACTGAATGTCTTCAATTCTTTAACTTTGTTACCTGGATTTTTTTATCTCCCAGAAATTGCCACACCAAAAATGTTAACAAACAAAAGTATGCTGGCGCCATCTAGTGGCTTTGTAACAAACGTTCACCAATTTCACACTGCTTTGAAAAATCAGTAGTTATTCAAATCCAATACCAATTTTTAAAAGCCTCATTATTGACAGGAAACCTTGAAAAAAAAAACTTTCAAGGTAAAATATTAACTAACAAAATGCAAAAACTAAAGCTCACTATTATCCTGTCTTTAGATAATTAAAATAAAACAAATTCTGAACAAAAAGAGGTATGAAGAGCTATTAGAAAAATAAGATTTCTATCTACTGCCTTTTTCTAGTGAAAAAGATTTGCCAAGGTTCAAGTGAAGCAAAGTAGACTACTGACCCCAGACATAGCACAAGATCCACTCAACAACTTGGAGGACATCAAGAAGCAGTGAAGCACCTTACTGATTAGAAAAATAAACCCAGGCAGTTTGCACAGAAAATATAAACCATACACAGAATTACCTGAGTTGTTCTATAAGCAACACCACATAACCTCATTCCTAACTTCTAACCATCAAAGGGAACTGTTATATGTATGTTTACAGGGAATTCTTTGGAAGAAATACTGAAATGAAATCAGGCTTTCAATTTGTTTTCAATGGAGGTTATGAACAGCCATTTTATTTTTAACAATCACAAATTTAGGGCCTGTAATATATATATATATATATATCTATATATATATATATCTATAATATACATATGTGTGTGTATATATATATATATATATATACACTTATAAACATTTCCTGTCAAAAGGGGTTGTGAGAATAAATTTTAAAAAGCAAACTAGTTTCAAAAGCCAATGTTGAAAAACTTACTGAACACCAGATTTCTCTGGTACCCAATATAAATAATCACATAGGGTAACAGTCAAATTCTACAATATTTATATAATACTTAGGTTACTGAATGAAGATATACCCAGGTCTGAATTCAATGTCACTCTCTCTTTTGTATGTGTTTTAAAGCAAAGCTTTCAAATCAATTACTGTATTATCAGAAGAAGAAGCATAAATTGAAATAGTGCCCATTCTGATACACAGGATCAGGAAATCATAAAATCACTCTCTCTCCTGAACACTGCTATTAGCAAACCACTGACACCAAGTCATTGCTATGTTATGGTGATGACCTGACATGATCCATTCTCCTTTACCAAAGCTTTAGCTTCTGTTGTTGTCTGAGGTTTGGGTGGCCATTCCGGATCAATCAAGAGCTCCTGTGCCAGATACATGTACTTTGCCTTTGGCGTCTTCTTTCTACAGCCCAGTGCCCAAGACAAGCAGCATTTCCCCCACCGATCCACTGACTCCTAGGACAAAAAAACACTCTAGCTGATTATAAGGGATATTGTTTTTAACAGGAGAAGAAGCATTATCACAAAAACAATAAAAATCGACTTCTGAATACAACAAACAAATGAACACAACCCATGTAAAAAAGTCAGCTGTCAATTATTTAGGAACAGATTGTTTTTAAAGAGTTTTTTTTATTATTATGGTAACTTCAGTTTCTTCAATTTTATGTATAGTACCTATGTGTTGTGTACTGATGTATTTTTAAATAACTTGCAGATCTAGATTCGATAACATAAAACATTTAATATATTCAGAGTAACTAGAAAGAATATATTTTCTTTCTCTCTTTTCTTTCGTGTATGCCAGTAATGGAGCTTAAATTCCAGACCTGGACACTGTCCCTAGCTCTTTTGCTCAAGGCTGGCACTCTACCAATTGAGCCACACTTCTACTTCCAGCTTTTGTGGTTAATTGAAGAGTCACAGATTTTTTTCCTTCCCAGGCTGGCTTTGACCAGGGGTCCTCAGATCTCGGCCTCGAGTGACTATGATTTTAGAGGCATGAGCCACTGGTGTCCAGAGAAAGAGAATTTTTTAATATTGATTTGAAAATCATGATAATCTATCCCAACCTATCTTTAACCATGAAACATGAAATAAATACTGTTGGGTCATAATCTGCCTATCCTTTTATCAGTAGAGCATGGACATGCCTAGAATCCTAGAGCTAGGGAGGATGAGGCAGAAGGACTGAAATTCAAGACAAACCTAGGATACATAGACCCTGTATCAAAATAAAAGACTAAATAAAACCACAGCTTCACTAAAACAAACAAAAAACAACTTTTGGAGGGCAGGGGTCATACTGAGGTTTAACTCAGGGCCTGATGCTTGCTACACACAGGTGTTTTGCCACTTGAACTACTTTAGCCTCTTTTGGCTATCGTTATTTTCAGTAAGGTCTTCCATTTTTGCCCAGAGTTATAGTCCAACCTATGTCCCCCAACCATAGAGAAATAATATGTGCCAGCATGCCTGGATTGCTGGATTAGATGTTGCCAATTCCCCTGCCTCTTCCACAGCCTGGCTTTAAAGTAAAATCCTCCCAAGTCTCTACACCTCCGAAGTAGCTGGGATTACTGACATGAACCACTATGCCCAATGAAGACATTATTTTATTGGTTCCCCTTATTGCTCTACAACTGGAGAGAGACACATAAGACATACAAGCAAAGACTATCTCTTAGGATTTATTATAAAAAGCCCAACAAACTTTGAGATCCTTGTGAACAATCTTGGTGTTATTAATGATTGTGAGCTTAGATAAATAATTGCAGGAAAATCAGAAAGCAGAGTTCCCAGTTAATGTATAAAAACATAAAGTCAATAAAGGAATAAAAGGTATCTTTATAGTTATAACTTGAAATAAAAACTAAATGACTGGGACCTGTAGTAGTTGTATCTCTCAGTAAAAGTGAAATCCCAGGTAGTTTTTTGCCAATCAAAATAGGACATGGCCTACACTAAGTTCTAATCACAACTGAAGTAATCCTACAAAATGGAATCACAATCTGAAGATACCTATTTGAATGTGAACAAGAAGTCATGTCTTGAAAGTAGCCAATGGAAGATAGTGAAATGCTTTAAAAAGAAAACTTTTTCACATACTTGAGGTCTTTCTCATCTTACTGAGATATCAGGACAACTTATTCTTCCTCTTCCCTATGATAACACTGAGTGTAATGAATAATTTTGCACCACTATTATATTACCACCCCTTAAAAGAAATATATAAGAACTTAAGCTAAACATTAGAGTATAGAAGTAACTAGCCACAGACCATAGACATAACTACGTATAGGATTCTTTAGTAGGTCAATAACAGATGGCAACTCCTTTCCAGTACATCACATATACAACACTTCGTATTTAAACTGAGACAATGATTCACTACTTGAATTTACTCTTTTCCCAGTTTTTAAAATACTTCAGTCCAGTTGTGGAAAAATCAACTGCTTCTAAATCAATATGAAAACCATAACTTATTTAATGGGAAGCAGTATTGTTAAAGGAACACAAAGGCCAATGTTGACTGCTTGCTTCAAAAAACAAAAAGGTAGGAATAAATCTGTCTGTCCAGACAAGTCTGAAGGAAAATGCACACAAGGCTAAGAAAGCAAAAGCTATGTGTAATTAAAATTAAGACCTACATACAGATACATAAATATACATATATACATGTATCTAAATTTACTGTTCCCTACTTATGGAGTAAGACAAGCAAAAAAATTGAAATAAATTGAAAACAATCACAACCGGATAGTTTTTACATTAAACATTTTTGTTTAAAACAATAAACATGTTATATTAAAAAAAATCACAAGAAACAGGAATTCCCCAACTCTACCACAATTACAAACATGTTGTTCCTATGCATTTATTTCCTCTAAAATACTGTACACAAAAATATACTATCTATGCAAACATAGGTTTATGAGTTTAAAAATATGAATAGAGCACACACATGCACAAACACAATATAACTCACTGAGGAGGAAATAAAAGGGGCTACAGGTGTGCTACAATGAGAAGTAGGGGCAGGGAGGGTGATGGCAAGGGGAGAAAGGCAAGCAGTGCAGAACATGAACAGGATGAGTCGTCACAGGGGCCCGAGAATGAACACTTTATCTCTATAAAAAACATTCAGGGCCCAAGTCCCTGAAGCTGGAGGACATAGCAGGTCTAGCAGTCAGAGATCTGGGTTTACTTCTGGAAGGAATCATTAACTGGCCCTGCCAGTTTCAGAGAAATCATGAAGGAATTCACAAAGATCTGTAGGTACAATTCTCCTGTTTCTTAGTATTCCAAGTTGTTCATTCTGAGACTAAACTATTGGCTCTTAGCAGTCTTTTAGGAAATGTTTTCCTGGGTAGTACATAAGCATAAAGACATGTTTGAAGGAAAAAGGTATAATAAGTGTTATAGTTCAGTTTACATAGAAGTCTTCCATACTAATCCTCAACATAAAATAATGCAAATTAGCATCCTATTTAAATAAGCTCAAATAATATTCTAAATGGCATGATAACTACAATTAACTTTGATTTTTCACTAAGAATGTTGAGTAAGTAAGAATAAAATGGCCTCAGAAGATCTAATTACAGGATAGTATAATACTAGTTCTTTAATATTAAGTGGCACAGTGGCTACAAATTCTATAAAGAGAATAGCACAGATCTCAAGGGTAGAGTTTTATAGAAAACCAGAGATAAGAGATCTCCATTGAAGTCTTATTCAAACTGTCAAGGATGGACCAAGGTGTTTCTGGCTAATTTTTTTTTTTGAGAAAACAATAGGGCTGCTAAAGGACATGATAGGAAAATTATCTATCAATACAACAGTTACATCCTCAATTATTTGTAGACTGTTTCTTTAATTTGCTTTTTTTTCCTCCCACATATACAATTTCTTCCTATTTATCTTATAGGAAAATGACATAGGTAAAAATAACAAAGATGAGAGAATGAGTAGCTGGTTAGCAGAGTGAGTTTCTGGGGTTACAACTGAGGGGTGAGCTATCCAGAACCTCTTTTTAATTTGCTTTTGATTTGATTCAACAAATTTTTACCGAATCCACTGAGCCTCAGAAAGAATACAGTTACAGTCAGTGCAAAATGGGACTGAGGTGGGAAGGGTCACATACAATATTAAAGAAACCCTACAATTAAAGCTACTCTTATCTTGACTTTCCTTTTCACCTTACAGCAAGGTTTTAAACTTCAGCAAAACTGTTATCCTAGGCTAGGCAATACTTTACTGGGAAAGGTTGCTCCATTACCATAAAACAATTGTTTAGCAGCATCCCTGGCCTCTACCAGCTACCACAATAATAATCTCTGTCCCTCAACATGTAATAACCAAAAATATTTCTGACATCTGACATTGCCAAATGTTTACAGAGGGTAGATAGGAGGAGAGGGGGAGGAGAGGATGTGGCAAGCAATTATCAATGAATAAAAACATAGCCTAATAGGAGTAGCTAACAAAGGATCACAAATGTAAACAGTGAAAACTTATGTAACATCCAGTAGTGTCAGAAGATGGAAGTACACTATTCTGTGCTAAAATGTTACAAGAACTCTCGGTCATAAGGTAATTCAATGAGAGCAGTCTAAATAGTAAATCTAATTTAAATTTCCTATCATATTTTCTATCAATTTAATAATACTTCATGACCATAGAACTGGAAGGCTAAAACTCTCCTCTGTTCAATGATTTTCAGAAATCAGTCAGAACATGGGACATGCTGGATGGGGGGGTCTCCTGGTTCTGAAAGCCCCTCTGCTTTCATTCTCTCCCTTAAAACATTTTAGTGGTCAAATTTCATGAGATGCAAACTCTTAGAAATAAGGGCAAATGCCTAACAGTAGAGTGCCTATATAGCAAGCTCAGGGTCCTGAGTTCAAACCTCAGTATCTCCAAAGAAAGTGAAGGGAGATATATTCATTAATAAATTTTTAAAAAATACCAAGTAAATTATGTGAAAAAAATCTTATTTTGGTTGAAAAACAGGGAAGGGGGGGTTCCTCTCATATGTTATGGGGTTCTTAAAATATTGCTTACTAGTTTTAACTCCTCTTCAGAACATGTATTTCCTATTTAGATCTAGAGTCAGAGGTTTCTTTGGAGAACCTGGAAACTCAAATTTAACTCTTTCCCCAGGCCTGTGCCTGTTCAATACAAACATACATAAGGACCAGTGATCTGAACCAAAGTTCACCCTCTGTAAAGATGAGGTCACTTGCCAAAAGGAAAAAGCACAGGCACAGCGAAAATTTAGCTACTTACTTCAGCCACAGTTCTGTCATACCCACTACTGGGCACAAATAGCCAACAAAGCACACACTACTTTGAGAAAAAGAAATTAAAGCCATTTTCAGACTAATCCTATCATTTCAGAACCACCATTATTCACTACACAACATTAGAAAATTAAAACAGCAGTCTACAGGACCTCTTATAGAGCAATCTTGTGTCACTAGGATATTACTCCTGCTAAATTACCAAACTAAAATTCAGTATTGCCATTTAGGTAAAAGTAAATAAAAATGAGTTAAGTAGTTCAACTCAGAAATGACAGGCAGTCCTTTTGAACTCTGTAAGCTTCTCCATAGCACAAAGATGAGTGAAAGACATAGAACAGCATATCGCCCACCTAAAAGCATAAAGTTCTAAATGGGTGAGATTTTATGCAGTCAAGTTCTCATGGCTGCCCACTAAGGTTTAATTCAATGATAGCAGTCTAAACAGTAAATCTAATTTAAATTTCCTAACGTATTTTCTACCAAGAGATACAGTTTTTTGGGGAAAAGATGGAAGGGACAATGTTGATCAAGATACATTGTACTCTAACTGACATGCTGTTGAATTGAAAACCCTTTGTACAACTCCTTAAAGATAAAAAAATAAAATCCTCCTGACACGTCATCCTTTTGAGTATAAAATATTATTATTGTTGTTGTTGTTATTAATTTTTTTCCAGTCCTGGGGCTTCAATTCAGGGCCTGGGAACACTGTCCCTGAGAGCTGCTTTTGCTCAAGGCTAGCACTCTATCACTTGAGTCACAGCGCCACTTCCAGCTTTTTCTGGTACTGAGGAATCAAACAACCCAGGGCTTCATGCATGCTAGGCAAGCACTCTACCACTAAGCCACATTCCCAGCCCAATAATGCTATTTTACTGCCTCCAAAAGTTGTATTTGGCTTGCAAATAAAATTATATTGGAAAAAGCCAGACAAAGTTTAAAGCACAGTCACTGACAACAAATCAGAAATAATTTCTTGAAAATTTCTTCGTTGTGTTGATGAAAATGAACTAAGCAACTCAAGGGCAGCAATGGGCGGGAGGGAATGAGAGGTACAGGGAACAGCTTACAGTAAGCAAAAGGAAAGAAATGTACATTTTACCTGATATGGAAGAAATAGTTGTATTTTCAAAGCTCATAGAATTCACAAACTTTATAGACCATAATGACTATTTGCCTTGTGAAGGTTAAAATGTGTTTGTGACTTTAACTTAAAAGTATCACTATCCCACCATACTGTGATATTTGTGAAATTTATGTAATTGCTTAATATCAATAAAAAATTATTAAAAAAGAAAAGAAACTATACAACTCCTAGATGGAGATGAGAAGGAAAACTTGAGAGAGAGGAAGGGATGACATTGTTCAAAAAGAAATTACTTTTTAATCTGACTTATGTAACTGTAACTCCTCTGTATATCACCTCTACAATAACAATAAATTTAAAAAATTTGTTCTGCTGGGCGATGGTGGCTCATGCCTGTAATCCTAGCTACTCAGGAGGCTGAGATCTGAGGATCACGGTTCAAAGCCAGTCCGGGCAGGAGAGACCGTGAGACTCCTATCTCTAATAAACCACCAGAAAACCGTAAGTGGCGCTGTAGCTCAAGTGGTAGAGCGCTCGCCTTGAGCTGAAGAGCTGAGGGACAGTGCCCAGGCCCAGAGTTCAAGCCCCACGACCGACAAAAAA
>NW_012267261.1:5949899-5959707 GCF_000151885.1 Dipodomys ordii
TGGTAGAGCGCTAGCCTTGAGCTGAAGAGCTGAGGGACAGCACCCAGGCCCAGAGTTCAGGCCCCACGACCGGACCCAAAAAAAAAAAAAAAAAACTTTGACATAGAAAACCAAAAACATACAATGTAATGCAGGCAGAAATGAAACTCACACCTTTGAGGACAAGACCTTCACATACACACAGAATTAGTACCAGAATGGGAGACTTAGGACATTTCTGAAGTCCTGAAAAGCCTAAACAAATGTTTGTCATCAGTTTTCTAGGACTCCTTACAAGAAATGAAATGCCAAGCTCAAGGAAAAAAGGTTGAAGCAACACACACAGAATGCCCTAAAGAACACAGAGAATACAGCTAAAGAGCTAGATATATGCAAAGAATTGATAGTAACTGCTGATTTCCAACCTGTGGTGGCTGTGTGGTGAAGCGATACTCTCCTTGTTTGTCTCGATTGAACACAATTTTCCAAAGGACCGTGTCAAGGAAGAAGCTCTGAGAGACATTCCAGTGAGTTAAGAATTAAAAATGACTTAAGTCATTTGTTTTTAACATGCACATTTAAAAACATTCACACTATGCTGCATCATTAGTAAAAACTACAATACTCAAGCAAAGGGATAAAGAATAACAACATGACTTTTACAACAAAGATAAACCATAAAATTTATGATATAATGAGACTTCTATATTTCCCACAAAATAGTTTTCATATGAACATTCAGTGTTTCCAATATTAAATTAAGCTTATTTGAAACCCTTTTCTTGGCAGTATATTATTTTCACATAATACCTGATATGATGTCTGTATCTGTACCTACACATATGTATGATTTCATCAGCATCCAACACCAATATTTAGATAGTAAGCATAAGACCATATGAGTGGGAAGATGGGAGTTATACTATAGAAACAGTGCCTTAAATGTGCTTTCTATTGAACAACTTGAAAAGGTCTCTATAATACTATGTTGCATTACACATTATATCTCAAATTTCAATATCAAGTTATCTTTGAGCCTAGTCTTTTTGTTGTTGTTGTTATCAGTCATGGGGCTTGAACTCTGGGCCTGGGCACTGTCCCTGAGCTCTTTCTGCTCAAGGCTAGCACTCTACCACTTGAGCCACAGTGCCACTTCTGAAGCCTAGTCTTTAAGTCTAGATTTTTTCTAACAAATTACCTTAATTTTAATTAAAAAAAAAAACCTATTCTATGAGGTCCTAAAAATTTAGAACTGTCTCTTCTGCTTCTTACATTGCTATGGTCGTTTTGGGAGCAGACCAAAGTATATTAATAATAGCAAATGAGAACTTGCTAGCTTCTTTTAGAGAAGCTCACCTGAAGCAATCTTAAAAGAATAATAAATATGCAATATCCAATGGATCAGAGTACTTAAGACTTCAGCTATCACTCAAAAGTAAATACCAAGGAAAATGTCCCAGCAATAAATGCTGAAATTAGGTAAGCCCAAGATTGTAATTATTTGATGCTTTAAATAAACTCTTGTTATTAATAATCATTACATTTGTTGGGAGTACCAAACCCCACCCTCAAACTTTTTTCCTTACCTGAAGAGTCTTACATCACAGAACACATGGTACATGGCCACTTATGAACTCAACGTTCAGGAGCTACCTGGATACTCATGGGCTTTCCTTTCAATTAATTGCCCACTTCTGTTAACTGGCTATTCATATTTTCTCCTATCTGCATAAATGCAACTGTCAGTTGATGGAAAAGGTCAGACAAAGCTTAATGATCTAATTTCCATGAAACCAAGACTGTGGCTTTCTATGTTACCAGTCTCCTCTACTTTCCATTAAATTATCCAAGAATCCCAAAGCAACAAGGTAGCCATTTGACTAGCTGAAGTGCTTACCTCCACCATGATAGATACAAAGGCATTGACAAGAACAATGATGAGCATAGTTATCCGCCACTCATATGGTACACACATTATCTGTAAAACAAAACATTTTAATTGAAGTTGTTGTATGTAGCTGATGTTATAGCAATATATTATAAAGTCAAAATTCTTATTATGTGCCGCATCTACATACACATTATCCACTTAATGCTAAACAATGCCAAAATATGTATCATTTTAAATGATAAAACTCTCTCTCTCTCTTTCTCTCTCTCTGTTTTTGTTGGTCATGGGGTCTGAATTCTGGGCCTGGGCACTGTCCCTCAGCTCTTCAGCTCAAGGCTAGCATCCTACCATTTGAGCCACGGTGCCACTTCCGGCTTTTTCTGCTTATATGGTGCTGAAGAATGGCCCAGGGCCTCATTCATGTGAGGTAAGCACTCTACCACTGAGCCAACTTCCCAGCCCCAATAAAATTCTTAAGTAGCTGAACTTAGCATTAAATTCTATACATCCAAACTCAAAAACCAATCTTTTTTAGATCAAAACTGTCAACTAAGTCCTTCCTTTTAAAAAAGTCTGTCTTTCAACAAGACAGATTTTCATCTAATACTGGTCAAATTTCACATTATAATGAAGATAAATTCTTTAAAGAACTCTACACATCAATTTTAAGAAATAACATAAATTTTCACTAGATTTTAAGTTTGAAAATTTCTCCTTTAACATTTTTACCCCTTTTTCTTTCTTTCTTTTTTAATAATGTCTCATATGTGGCGAAGAATTCCTGGGCTCAAGCGATCCCCTTCTGCTTCAGCCACAGAGAAGCTGGGACTATAGCACATGTCACAACATCTGGCTAAAATGTGATTCTTTTTTAAGGTCTAAAAAAATAAAAGAAAAAATCCCACTGATTTATCCATCCTTTAGCCAGCAAATATTTAGTACTGAGGTACTAAGATACAGTGCTGAATACCAATGACGTGCCAATTTAGAAAAAATTATTGTGAACCAGATGCAAGGTGCTATTTGGGAGGCTGAGAGCAGGAGGATTAAGGTTCAATGCCAACCAGAGTGAAAAACTTGAAAGGTTCTTTCTCCACAGATTTTCAGGGTATAGTAACTATCATCTTAGCTACACTGAAAAGCTGAGGTTGAGAGGATCCCAGCTGCAGGCAAGTCCAAGCAGAAAAAGTCCGTAAGACACTACTTTAAAGGAAGAAGCTGGGCATGGTGGCATAGTCTTTTACTCCTATTTGCTGGATATGGAGCAGGAAATGTCCCTAGCATTTCTCCCTAGTTTATCCTATTATATTAAAATAAATCCTTGCTAAAACTTCAGAACAAAAATAACCAATGTGTGGATCAGTGACAGAACATCTGTGTATAAGGTCCTGATTTCAAACTCCAGTACCACCAAAAAGGAAAAACAAAAATTTAATTTTTAAAATTTCCTTACAGTAAGAAGGGTCTGAGATGAGGATAGTGCCACAATGATGCAGTCAAGAGATGATAAATCCTTCCTCAGCACCACATAAGCAAAAAGAAAAAAGCCAGAAGTGGCGCTGTGGCTCAAGTGGTAGAGCGCTAGCCTTGAGCTGAAGAGCTGAGGGTCAGCACCCAGGCCCAGAGTTCAAGCCCCACGACTGGACCCCCCCCCCCAAAAAGAGAGAGAGAGATGATAAATCCCAAACTAAAGTATAGCAAGTGGAACTGTAGTGAAGACAGAAAAGCAGGAGGTTGGACTTGGAGGGGTGGGGTGAAGCAGATGATGACGTATGTGCCTGTCTGTCTGTTGTTCTTTCTCTGCTCTATTTCTGACTTGGATATAAGTAATAGCCAGGTACTGGTGGCTCACATCTGTAACTGAAACTACTCAGGAGGCTGAGATATGAGGATTGCAGCTTAGGCAGGAAAGTCCATGAGATTCTTATCCTCAATTAGTCACAATAAAAGCCAGAAATGGTATTGTGGCTCAAGTGGCAGAGTGTTAACTTGAGCAAAAGGAGCCCAGGGACAGCTCCAGGCTCAGAGTTCAAGTCCTGGGATGGGGGGCAGGGGGAAAAGGTGATACCAAAAAAGGACTTAGACTTTAAAATGTTGAATTTGGGGAACTAATGAGAACAATCAAGTAATATTCAATACATCCTTAAGTGAGGGCTAAGCTCAGGTTATAAATATGAGGACTCATTAACTTATTGATGGCAAATATGGGTAAAGCCATGACTACATGGATCATCTGAGTAACAAGAGGAGGATAAGAATAAAGAGGTGAGGAACATTTAAGAAATAGAGTAGAACCACAATGGAGACAGAATGAACTGGCCAGAGAGAAACAAAAGCAACACAAAGTTAAACCAAGGTTCCTGAAGAACAATGGCATGGTTGCAGTCTAACAATGCTGGAGTCGGGCTGGTAAGGTGGCTCAGTGGTAGAGTGCTTGCCTTGCATGCCTGAGGCCCTGGGTTCCATTCCTCAGCACCACATAAGCAGGAGAAAAAAAAAAAAAAAAGCCAGAAGTGGTGCTATGGCTCAAGTGGCAGCGTGCTGGCCTTGAGCTAAAGAGCTGAGGGACAGCGCCCAGACCCAGAGTTCAGGCCCCACGACCGACCTCCCCCCACCAAAAAAACAAACAATGCTGGAGTCAAGTAAAAAAAGGACACAGACATAGCCCACTGAACTTAACTAGTAAGACTGTTAACACCCTTAGTAAGAACAATTATCAGTAGAATAGCAGGAACAGAAGCCAGACTAGCTGGTAAGTATTTAGGTGGTGAGCTGAATGTGACAGGGCAAAAATAAAATGTATTTTAGCCGGGCTCCTGTGGCTCACGCCTGTAATCCTAGCTACTCAGAATTCATGGTTCAAAGCCATTCCAGGCAAGAAAGTCTGTGAGCCTCTTATCACCAATAAACCGCTCAGAAAACTGGAAGTGGCGCTGTGGCTCAAGTGGTAAAGTACTGGCCTTGAGGTGAAGAGCTCAGGGACAGCACCCAGGCCCAGAGTTCAAGCCCCATCACCACCACCAACAACAAAAAAAAAGCGTTTTATTTTTGTCTAAAATGCATACCCAAATTTCTGAAAGGTAGCACATAAGGAACTAAGACACTACTGGTAATAAAATTTTAAAATCTACCATGTTGACACAACACTGTAGAAACTACAAAAACTTCCTTAACCTGATAACCTATACATTAGAAACAATATATTCAATGATATTCAATGATAAGATATGAAAAAGCATTACCTTGGCCAGGTGCATGTGGCTGTGGCCTATAATCCTAGCTATTAAGGAGGCTGAGATCTGAAGAGTCTGGCTTAAGCCAAACTCTTTTAAAACTCTGTAATTAACCAGAGAAAAGCAAGAAATCAAGGTGTAACTCAAATGGTAGAGTGTCAGCCTTGAGCTGAAAAGCCAAGGGGCAAAATTCAAGCTCCTGAAATTAACCTCCAGTTACCAGAAAAAATTTAAAAACCTAAAAGTATTAAAAGAGGCATCATGGGCTGGGAAGGTGGCTCAGTGGTAGAGCGCTTGCCTTGCATGCCTGAGGCCCTGGGTTCGATTCCTCAGCACCACATAAGCAAAAAGAAAAAAGCCGGGAGTGGCGCTGTGGCTCAAGTGGTAGAGCGCTAGCCTTGAGCTGAAGAGCTGAGGGACAGTGCCCAGGCCCAGAGTTCAGGCCCCACAACCGGACCCAAAAAAAAAAAAAAAAAAGAGGCATCATTGTCTTTAAAAGTCAGGAGCAAGACAAGGCTACTACTAGGGCTGGGAAGGTAGCTCAGTGGTAGAGTGCTTGCCTTGCATGCATGAGGCCCTGGGTTCGATTCCTCAGTACCACATAAGCAAAAAGAAAAAAGCCGGAAGTGGCACTGTGGCTCAAGTGGTAGAGCACTAGCCTTGAGCTGAAGAGTTGAGGGACAACGCCCAGGCCCAGAGTTCAGGCCCCACAACCGTACCCCAAAAAAACAAAAAACAAAACAAAACAAAACTAAAAAAGACAAGGCTACTACTAGCATCAGAATCAATATAATAAAACATGAAAAATCTTAAGAAAATATAAGCACCAAACAGTTTGAGATAATATGTGACGACTAAATAGAAAGTGCTGGAGAATCTAACAATGTGTCAAATTTTTAATTAAGCTTCTGGATGTAAGATGAATTTCTAAAATAACTGCCCTAAATACACCAGCCTCACCTGAAGAAATTAAAAGCCACCATTATAAATAGATATCACTTATAAAGGGGACAAAAACAATAGGCCAGGAGTAAATCTTACAAGATATGTAAAATCATTTAGAGAATATTATCAGACAGGAAGTCATGCTGTGGCTCAAAGTGGTAAGAGTGCTAGCCTTCAGTGCTTAGGTCCTGACCAGGACAAGCACAAAACAAACAAACAAAAACACTAAAAAAACTTTAAAAAAAAGAATAATATCAGACCTCAAGAAATAGACATTGCTTATGGAAAGAAAACTCATTCCTCCCCCAAATTTCCTAATAATCTCAGTGTAATTCTAATTCCAATAATGCTTTTCTTGGTACCTGACAAACTAAAAATAAATTTAAAAGAAAAAGCTCAAGAACAGGTAGACTGAGGTAAATCACACTCATTATTACATAGGCATAGTAATATGGACAATGTGGTACTAACTGAGACAAAGATAAAATTAAAGTACAAAATATAAAACCTAGGACTCCTCTTTGGGGCTTTTCTGTTTGGAGACTCCTTACTTTCTTTTCACAAATCCTAGATTGCTGTATCTCTTAGCAGAAAGCAGCAAGAGAAGTCTGTTGCTCCTATTTCCTAATTGCAGTTAGGGTTTCCATCCCAGAAGAGGGAATGAGGTAAAGAGAGCTAACTGCTAGGTAGATGGGGATTAAAAAGTGGATTGTGCCTAAGAGTTCCTGCTCAAACACTTCTTTCCTATAATGGCCTGGGTGTCCACTCAACCAGTGTAGAGAGTCAAGTCAGTGCAAGTACAAGCCATCAAGTAATCACCACAAAGCCAAGAGAAGAGACCTAAGAGGAGCTCCTTAATAGAAAACTGCCCTTCCAGAAGATTCCATTGGACTCTTCTTCAGAGCCCTTCTCTTCAGTCTCCCTACTTTGCTTTAATTGCTTTAATTTCACCTTCAAATAAACTTGCTCTGTCTACTTTTTAAAAAAAATGGAAAAAGAAAAAGATGTGAGCTATTGGGTACAGTGGCTCATACTTATATTCCCACTGCCTGGAGAGGTAGGAATCAAAAGGCTTACAGTTCAAAGTAAGCCCCAGAAAAAAGATTAGGAAGCCTTCATCTCAGTCTATAAGCTGGGTGTGGTGGCTTTATTCCTGTGGTCCCAGCTCATGGGAAGCCATGGATAAAAACACATAGACAGACAGACAGACACACGGCTTATACTCAAGAGTCTGGGTGTTGGGCTGGGAAGGTGACTCAGTGGTAGAATGCTTGCCTTGCATGCATGAGGCCCTGGGTTCAATTCCTCAGCACCACATAAGCAGAAAAAAGCCAGAAGTGGTACTGTGGCTCAAGTGGTAGCCTTGAACTGAAGAGCTGAGGGACGGTACCCAGGCCCAGAGTTCAGGTCCTACGACTGACCAAAAAAAAAAAGAGTATGGGTGCTGTCTTGGGGCTGTTCAAGGCTAGCACTCTACCACTTAAGCCACAAGCTCCTCTTCTGGCTTTTTTGGTAGTTAATTGGAGATAAGAGTCTCACAAACTTTCCCACCCAGGCTAGATCCTAAGATTTCAGCCTCCTATTGAATAGTTAGGATTACACAGGTACCTGGTAATACCTATTTCTATTTTGGATGAGGGCTCAGATTATTATGAATAAAGTCATATGTAGACAACTCAAGAAGCAGCATTAAGCTGGACATGGCAATACACACCTAAAACCTAACACTACTAGGGAGGCAGAGGTAGGAAGATCACAAAGTTGAGGCCAACCTGGGCTACATATAGAGAAAGAAAGTAACACATAGGGCAATGATATATAAAGATCATTGTTTTTCTTTACCTCTTCCATCTTAAGACTAAGGGACATTAGTAGACAAAGGGAAACAGAAGGAAGCAGAGACCAAATAACTATAGCCAATAAAAGCTTCTATATAGCCAATAAAAGCTTCTATTTTAATTACATTCTTTATTCACTAGAGTATAGGTTAATATAACTGTATCTTAAGAAAGGTAGAGATCGCTGGGTGCCAGTGGTTCATGCCTGTAATCCTAGCTTCTCAGGAGGCTGAGATCTGTGGATCATGGTTCAAAGCCAGCCTGGGCAGAAAAGTCCATGAGTCTCTAATATCCAATTAACCACCAGAAAACCAGAAGTGGTGCTGTGTCTCAAGTGTTAGAGTGCTCACCTTGAGCTGAAGAGCTCAGGGACAGCACCCAGGTGCCAAGTTCAAGCCCCACAACCAACGAGAGAGAGAGAGAGAGAGAGAGAGAGAGAGAGAGAGAGATGCTGGAAAAAAGACATGGAGGCAGCTTAGTCTTTTCTTCAGTAATATAAGAACATGAGTGAGACACATCTTGGAAACCCTTGTATGAAACATGCTGAATCTCATTTGGCTGTTTAAATTCCATGTATTACAGAAGTATTATTTACTATTACTGTCTTAACTACCATTACTCCAGAGACTATCAATCACCATAAGTAGTAAATGATATGCCTGAGCCTTACCTGAAGAACCTGGTCAACAGAGGCAACTGGATGCAACATGATGAGTAATATGAAGACATACAAAATAATCACAGATACAACAAAAAAATCTGGAAAACAAAGTGAAAATCAAATTAGGAAATTTCTTCAAGGGGACTCACTGGGTACCGTGGCTCAGGCCTAATACTAGATACTCAGGAAGCTAACATATGATTATATAGAGGTTCAGGGCCAGACAGACTAAACCAGGAGATTCTATGCTCAATTAGTCAGCAAAAAGCCCAACTGGAAGCATGACTCAAGTGATATAGCTCATGTCATGAACAAAAAGCCAAGCAAGAGGCACTGATTTTAAGCCTCAGTACTAGCACAAAATACATAAAAAGGGATCCAGTAACAAGGGTATACTGTCATTCCTAAATTTGGTTTGAATATTTTTTATTTAAGTTGATGAAATAAAGTATATACTATTATTTCCTACAAGGAAGATATCTAAAGCCCATTAGCTTTAACTTTAATAGTATTTGAGAAAGTAATCAGTACTTTCAAATAAAATATATATCATTGTAGACATTTATTTTTATGCCCTCCAAATAGGTAGCTACAATATTGTTAATATCAATATATAACTTTACAAATATGAGAATAGACTACATATGGCAAAATGAGATTATCATGTAAAACATGCTATCACGTAAAACAAAACGTGTCAGCTATTATTGATTGTAAAAATACTGAACATTTATTTTCAGGACTAGGTATTTGCTGTTTGTAAATGTGGAATAACCTTACAGCTAATTATGGAAGCTGGCAACAGTGAAAACATCTGACAGTAGCTCTCTACCACTTTCCTAACTCAAAAACAAAAACTCCTTCTTGGGGCTGGAAAGGTGGCCCAGTGTTAGAGTGCTTGTCTTGCATGCATGAGGTTCTGGCTTTGATTCCTCAGAACCACATAAACAGAAAAGGCCAGAAGTGGCGCTGTGACCTTGAGCTTAAGAGCTGAGGAAGAGCATCCAGGCCTAGAGTTCAAGCCCCACGACAAAAAGAAAAAGAAAGAAAAAGGAAAAAAAAAATCCATGCCGGGCACTGGTGGCTCACGCCTATAATCCTAGCTACTCAGGAGGCTGAGATTTGAGGATCTCAGTTCAAAGCCAGCCCAGGCAGGAGAGATCATGAGACTCCTATCTCCAATAAACCACCAGAAAACCAGAAGTGGCGCTGTGGCTCAAGTGGTAGAGCGCTCGCCTTGAGCTGAAGAGCTGAGGGAACA
>NW_012267261.1:5961372-5966286 GCF_000151885.1 Dipodomys ordii
CTAGCCTTGAGCTGAAGAGCTGAGAGACAGTGCCCAGGCCCAGAGTTCAGGCACCATGACTGGCAAAAAAAAAAAGAGGAATAGAGCTATGGTTCAAGTGATAGAACACTAGCTTTGAGCAAAAAAGGTCAGAGACAGTACCCAGGCCCTGAGCTCAAGCCTCATTACTGGCACAAAAAATAAAAATAAATTTCAAAATAGGGATCCTCTTTTGAGTAAAAAGATTTTTCTAGAATTTTTTTAATAAACAAGAGCTATAACATTCTATTGCATAAAAGTAACGATTAATGTAATATGTTATTTAGTCACTTAAAAGTTATTATTGCTGGGTGCCAGTGACTTATTCATACCTGTAATCCTAACTACTCAGGAGGCTGAAATCTGAGGATTGCAGTTTGAAGCCAGCCTGGGCAGCAAAGTCTATAAGACTTATCTCCAATCTCCAATAAACTACTCAGAAAAAGCCAGAAGTAAGACAGAATGCTAGCTTTGAGCAAAAGAAGATCAGGGACAGTACCCAGGACCTTAGTTCAAGCCCCAAGACTGGCCAAAAAAAAAAGTTACTATTGTCAACTAAAGAAAAAGTGTTTAGAAAGTGCTGGTAGATCCATGTAATTGTAACCCCTCTGTATGGTATTTTTACAATTAAAAAGAAAGAAAAAAAGGAAAAGGAAAAAAAGAAAGTGCTGGTAGAGCAATGTACTAGTGGCTTATATCTATTATTCTAGCTACTTGGGACACTGAGATCTGAAATATCAAGGTATACACTCAAGACCCCTTTGCAACACACACATGGGCTTTGGTGCCAAATACTATGTAGGAGACTAAGATTGGGAGGATCATAATTGCAGGGCAGTCTGGGCAGAAAAGAAAGGCCATGAGACTCTGTATCAACTTAAAAGGCAGGGCATGGTTAGGTGCTAGCTGCTCACACTTGTAATCCTAGTTACTTAGAAGGCTGAGGTCTAAGCATTGCATTTCAAGCCAGCCCAGGCAGCAACATCCATGACACTCATCTCCATTAATCACCAAAAAAAACAATAGTGGAGCTATAACTCAAGTAGTAGAGTGTTAGCTTTGAGCCCGAAAGCTCAAGGATAGGACCCAGGCCCTAAGTTCAAGCCCCAGGACTAGCACCAAAAGAAGAAGAAGAAAAAAAAAAAAGAACAGTGGTCCAGGAATATGCATGGGCAGGAAGTACATCCTATTATTAAAAAAAAAAAAGCAAGGGGGGGAGGGCGCACTAGAAAAACAGAGGTGAGGCTGATTGGGATATATTTACATGTGTGAAAAATGTCAAGGGGAAATGAACACCCCACCCCACCCCCTCAAATTAATATATGCTAGTAAGAATTTTAAAAATTCAGGATTGAAAGTATGGCTCAGGGATAAAGCACATGCCTAGCAAGCACAAGGCTGCAAGTTCAAACTTCTTCCCCTTTGGGGGAAAAATGCTGGTGTAATACACAAATGGAAAATGACAAAAAGACTAAAAGAAGTGCTAACATGGTGGTACGGGTCAGTAATCCTAGCACTTGGGAGGCAGAGGTAAGAGGATATTGAGGCCATCCTGGGCTTTGTAGTAAGACCCTATCTCAAAATTTATAAAAGTTAATCAGGTTCACAAGAGCCTCCTATGGCTCACAGGGATCATAAAGCAGGGTGGAAAATTTCAAACCTCCATTCTTTTAGGTGCTTCTTCAGTGCAAAGTGATAGAAATGACTTCCACGGGTGAGCATTGGCCACAGCAGTGTTAGAATTTTTTTAAAAAGGCAGTTGATACTATTCAGACCACCCAGAAGGAACACATAATACTCACTGTGTCCCTTGAGGACCCTCTGTTCCTCTTTTGATTCTAACTTTCCCTGCAATAGGTTGTAGAAATAAAAGTTAGAGTGAAAAATAACAGGATATAAAAACCAGCAATGTTTAATTAACACTGGTGGCTTTAATTTAAAATTAAATTTTAAATCATGACAATTTTCATGGAAGTATATCCAGACAGTAAACAGTCTTAAATAGACCTGTGAAGATCTATTTAACCAGTTTGGGAAGCCAGTTTAAACACTTCTCTCTTACCTATTAATCAATTGTTTTGTGAGCTTTGTTTTTTAAGACTGACTGTCAAATGTGAGCCCAGGCTGGCCTCATGCTCAAGTTCCTACTACCTCTGTCTCCAGGATGCAGACTGGGATCACAGTCTTGTGGTACCATGGCCAGCTTTCTCACCATTATCTTTACAGGAAAGAATCAGGGTGGGAAATCACAATGAACATCAAACTTACAATTTTTGTAGCAAGGTTGCCTGAAGGGTTTTCCTTTTGAAAAGGCAATTGCCACTATGAGGTACTGAAAACTGGAGATAAAAAACACTGTGGTATTTTCATAATTCTGTATATTATGTGTATCAAGTTCAGTTTCATTCTCTAAGTGTGAAGAATTCTGAAATAGGCTTCTTGTTGTATTACAAGCGCTAGAATACACAAAAAACATTTTTTTCATTAGTAAATATAATACCCACTTCCCAGAAGAAATCAATTTTACCTTAGATGCTTTGAATAGTATGGCAACTAACAGAAGCAAATTGCTGTTTATATATTGCAAAAAGGCCAAAAGGAAGGAAAATAAATATTTTCTATTTAGCCAGATATGGCAATCAGTTAAAAAAAAATAGAAATAGCAGGGTGCCAGTGGCTCATGCCTGTAATCCCAGCTATTTAGGAGGCTAAGATCTGAGGGTCATTGGAAGCCAACCCAGCCAGGTAAGTCCATGAGACTCTTATCTCCAATTAAACCGCCAGGAAGCCTAAAAGGGAGCTGTGGCAAGTGGCAGAGCATTAGCCTTGAGCAAAAAAGCTCAAGAACAGTGTACTGGCCTTGAGTTCAAGCCTGAGGCCTAGCTCACATACATACAAAACACACACACACACACACACACACTTAGAACTAAGTATAAAATATGTAATAAACCCCTTTTTTCGAACAGTGGAAGTAATTTGAGTAAAGGTAAATAGACCTACTACTTTTTTTTTTTTTTGGTCCAGTCATGGAGCCTGAACTCTGGGCCTGGGCTCTGTCCCTCAGCTCTTCAGCTAGCGCTCTACCACTTCAGCCACAGCGCTACTTCCGACTTTTTTCTTTTTGCTTATGTTGTGCTGAGGAATCGAACCCAGGACCTCATGCATGCAAGGCAAGCACTCTACCACTGAGCCACCTTCCCAGCCCCCCCCCTTTTTTTAAATAGGTCCTGAAGCTTGAACTCTGGGCCTGGGTGCTGTCTTTCAGCTCTTCAGCTCAAGGCAAGTGCTCTACCACTTGAACCACAGCACCACTTCCAGTTTTCTGGTGGTTAATTGGAGATTAGAGTCTCACAGACTTTCCTGCTGGGGCTGGCTTTGAACTGTAGTGGGTTATCTCCAAAGTCTATCTGTAATAAAAGACATTTTTCCTCAAGTTTTTCATCATGGATGTCCTAGCAATGCCTAAAGTCACAGCCAGCAAAAAGACCATCCTTATCCACGCACCAAAACCATGGGCTAAAAAATAGAACAATTTTTTTTTAATTTAGTCTATGGCATGATGTTAATAACAACAAAAAACAGGCTAAGACATTCTCCTATACCTAGAAATTACCATAATATAGAGGCAAATGTAAGTAAATTTAGTCAAGCTGTTGGAAGTGGCGCTGTGAGTGGTAGAGCACTCGCCTTGAGCTGAAGAGCCCAGGGACAGCACCCAAGCCCAGAGTTCAAGCCCCACAACAGACAAAAAAAAAAAAAATTGGGGGGGCTGGGAAGGTGGCTCAGTGGTAGAGCGCTTGCCTTACATGCATGAGACCTTGGGTTCGATTCCTCAAGCACCACATAAGCAGAAAAAAAAAAAAAGCTGGAAGTGGTGCTGTGGCTCAAGTGGTAGAATGCTAGCCTTGAGGTGAAGAACTAACGGACAGTGCCCAGGCCCAAGAGTTCAGGCCCACGATTGGACCCCCCCCCAAAAGAAAAAATTACTCGAGCTGCAACTTTTTTTTACATTTTTAGACTCACCTTTAAATATACACATTATACACATTTTCCATTTTTTTTTACATGACTTGACAAACTTACTCTAAAGATGGATACCACGGCTGCTGCTTGACCCAAAAAAATCCCAGAGATTGAAATCCAATGCAGATGACAATCTGAGACAAAACGGAGAAGAGTAGTGCCCCAGATATAAGACCTGAAGGCGGTCTTTGTGCCACAAGTTCCTTCCATGCAGGATTTAAACTCACTATATTGAAAAGAAAAAGATGGAAATTTTATGTCTAAGCTATTTAACTATATATAAGACATAAAAAATTCATTTGAAAAACAGATAAAATATCTTTTTAATACAAATTTTTAAAAGCTAAGTCAGATGCCACACTTATTTAGTAAATGAAATGTAAACAAATTTAGGCCTTTCAAAAATGATTCAAGAATTTTTACATTATCTATTGAGGAAACTTTAGGACAAAGAGAATACTAAATATAAGACAGGCACAGTGGTACAGACATAGAATTCCAGCATTCAGAATGCTGAAGTAGGAGATTAACAAATCTGAGGACAATCTGGCTAAACAGTGAAACCAATCTCAAAGGAAAGGGGAAAGGAAGGGAAACGGACATTAATAGATTAACAAAAGGGGAGGATTGGTTAGGGGTGATGGGGGAATGTGAAGGGATTGGAAGGGGAAACAAAGGAGAGGCAACAATGCTTTATAAGAAATGTACTCATTATCTTGCCAATGTAATTGTAACCCCCTCTGTACGGTATTTTCACAACTGAAAAAAAAGATATTAACAAAAGCCTGAATGTGGGGCTGGGAAGATGGCTCAGTGGTAGAGCACTTGCCTTGCATGCCTGAGGCCCTGGGTTCGATTCCTCAGCACCAC
>NW_012267261.1:5967676-5984078 GCF_000151885.1 Dipodomys ordii
AAAAAAAAAAAAAAAAAGGGAAAACAATAAGACATATTCATTGGGAATCTGGACTGCCATATGCTGTTGTAATTGTTGAAGTAAAAATTTATTAAAATTCAATAAGTCATATAGTAATTTTTTTCGGGGGGGAGAGGGGTCCGGTCATGGGGCTTGAACTCTGGGCCTGGGCGCTATCTCTCAGCTCTTCAGCTCAAGGCTAGCGCTCTACCACTTCAGCCACAGCGCCACTTCCGGCTTTTTTCTTTTTGCTTATGTTGTGCTGAGGAATCGAACCCAGGGCCTCATGCATGCAAGGCAAGCGCTCTACAACTGAGCCACCTTCCCAGCCCCATATAATAATTTTAATATACTTTAAAATGAGTAAAGAAAAAATACTCACTTGTAAATACCACTACCAAGATGATTGCCAGATCAATGAAGAGGAACTGGAAATCTCCTAGGTTACTTAAAATCTACAAGATAATTTTAAGACATAATTACTTTTCAGAAACTATTTTTATAGCATTATTCCCAGGTTGTAGACTGGTTTTTCCCCAATAATGACAACTTCAAAAATGATACCTGAATTTGCTTAAAACACACGGGCTGGAGGCATGAATGGCAAATAACAAGAGCATATGTCTAGCATGTGCAAGGTCTCATGTTCAATTTTGAGTATAGTCAATAAAAAGAAAAGAAAAACTGAAATACATTTGCCTTTGAAACTAATCAGAACATACATTTCAAACATCTGACTAAAGATATGAGTTCTATCTCCTTAAAATTCATAAACTTTTGAACTAATAAAAAAAGCAAACATAAGCTTTTACTCAAGATATGCAACATTTTTGAATATATTGATGTTTCCTTCTGGTATTTTCTTTTTTTTTTCTTTTCCTTTCTTTTGGTCATGGAGCTTGAACTCAGGAACTCAGGGCCTGAGTGCTGTTACTGAGCTCCTTTGCTCAAGGCTAGCACTCTACCACTTTGCACCATAGCTCCACTTCTGGGTTTTGGGTGATTAATTGGAGGTTAAGAGTCTCACAGGGACTTTTCTGCCCAAGCTGGCTTTAAACCACGATTCTAAGATCTGAACAGCTAGAATTACAAGTGTGAGCCACGAGTGCCCAAGCCTTCTGATATACATGAGGAAAAGAGAGAGTTCTCAGAATTCTTTGGCTGTCACTGATAAACATTATCAGGAAAAAAATGTACAGTAAGATCCCTATAAATATAAATTTTGATAGAGTAAATGTAAATTCTAATAAGAGTACCTATGGATAAGCTCTGTTTATGCTGTTTCTTCAAATGCATAGTTCTACAAACTATTGCTGAAACTTAATTTCTCATTGTCCCCATTCCTTATGAATGTAAAGAAAAGTTAGCAATGATTCTAAGTTCTCCTGACTAACATTTGGAAGACTATTAAAGAAAGAAGTCCAATCGGTTACTCAAACTATAGTAATCTCAAAATAAATCTAAAAGACACTACTTTAAATAATTCAATATGAATGGATGCATTCTATATCAAACATATATGCTCAGTACCTTAAGTGTCTTAATATTAAATGCCAGCTCTATGTACAAATTAACACTTACAGAATACAGGAGAGTAACACTGAAGTACTGTATGATGCTGTACAATGCCATAAACTTAAACACACAGAAGGAAGTCATTAAAGCAGCACGACCTTCCCTGTGAAAAACAAATGTTGACATGTAAATAAAAGCACTTTAAACCCCTCCCATAAACAGTCCTATCTTGACAGGTAATTATCCACATTCAACAGCTACAACAAAATGCTTATCAAAAGAACTACCCTCAGTCCACACAGGCGGCTCACACCTGTAATCCTTTTACTCAGAAGGCTAAGATTTGAGGATCGCATTTCGAAGCCAGACTGGGCAGAAAAGTCCCTGTGAGACTCCTATCTTCAACTAACCACTCAAAAACCAGAAGTGGCACTGTGGCTCAAGTGGTAGAGCACTAGCCTTGAGTACAAAGCGGCCCAGGGACAGTGAGTACCCAGACCCTGAGTTCAAGCTGCACAACTGACAAAAACAAACAAAACACTATCCTCAAGGAGAATTGGAAGAAATGAAAAATTACTAATAAGCTAATAAGTTAGTTTAAATTGTACTATTCAACACACAAAGCAAATTTTCCCTTCCATATTGTTAGTGCAAGATACAAGGAAACAATGAGAAAAATTCCAACTTGTACTACCTGATAAGGTTTGGCACACAGGAAATGCTAGGAGTTTTAGAGGTAAAAGGAGATGCCACTGAAGCCTCAAGTTCAGATAAGGAAATGCCTCCATGTGCTCTCTTCAAGGCCTAATGATGTCAAGAAAACTGGTTTAAGTTTTATGAATGTCCCTTAGACTAATGTAAAAACCACAAAAGTAAATCACAAAATCTATACTTACGCCACAATCATTTGCACCATCACCACACATCCCAACAAAGTAACTAAAAAAACAAAACAATTGTGAGATTTTACTTTATTTCTCTCCTCTCCTCCCTTCTTTTTTGCTTGGACTCCATTAATTAAAGCAATGTCATGTTTTCAAAATTGTCAAGAAAGAAAAGTGTAACCGCGCACCACTGACTCCAGCTATAAACAGTGTTAGTAATCACAACATAAATTCTGAATATGGGTTAAGCATCTTTTAAAACATACAAATAACCCTACTAAGATTTCTCAATATAGTATAAAGAAAAAAAAACGTTCATTGCGTGGAACTAATTAATATTTTCATTATAATGATCACAGGCAGGGGCTGGGAAGGTGGCTCAGTGGTAGAGTGCTTGCCTTGCATGCCTGAGGCCCTGGGTTCGATTCCTCAGCACCACATAAGCAGAAAAAAGCCAGAAGTGGTGCTGTGGCTCAAGTGGTAGAGCACTAGCCTTGAGCTGAAGAGCTTGGGGACAGTGCTCAAGCCCAGAGTTCAGGCCCTACGACCGGACCCCCCCCCAAAAAAAAAAACCCCAGGAAAGTACACAAGATTCATTCCCAACCAATATCTCAGCTTCTTAGGAACCTTAAACAGGAGGATTACAGTCCAGGACAAACTAGACATAAATGCAAGGCCCTATTTGAAAAATAACTAGTCAGGTGCTGGGGGTTTACACCTGTAATTCTAGCTACTCAGAAGGCTGAGATCCAAGACTTAAGAGTTTGAGGCCAGAGTCTCCATCTCCAAAATAAACAGCAAAAGCCATTTAGAAGTATCATTCAAGAGGTAAACTGTCAGCCTAGCAAAACCCTAAATTCACATACTAGACTTTACAAAAGAGCAAAAATAAAAGAAAACTAGCTGGAGCCAGTACTCATGCCTGTATCCTAGCTACTTAGGAGGCTGAGTTATGAGGATCGATGTTTGAAGCCAGCCCAGGCAGGAAAGTCTGTGAGACTCTTATCTCCAATTAACTACCAAAAGCTGAAAGTGGAGTTGTTCCTTGAAAGGAAGCTCAAGCCCCATGCTCAGCCCACACGTGCATGCACACACATTCATGCATGTAGACACAGGCACGCGCACAAACACAAACACACACACACACACACACACACACGTGCCCACGCACGCGAGTAGTTGATCACAAAGTTCTGAATTATAAATCCAGAATGGCAAAAAAGAAAAACTAAAATATCTTGAAACACAACTTCTTATAAAAATTAAAGACATGCCTGGGGCTTGTGGCTCATACCTGTAATCCTAACTACTCAGGATGCCATCTGAGGATCATGGTTCAAAGCCAGCCCAAACAGGAAAGCCCATGAGACTCTTATCTCCAATTCATCAAAAGAGCCAGAAGTGGAGCTGTGGCTCCCGTGGTAGGTGCTATCCTTGAGCAAAAAAGTTCAAGGACAGCACCCTGACTCAAAGTTCAAGCCCCAGGAGCAGCACTAAAGAAATAAAGCCAAGGCTGGGAAGGAGGCTCAGTGGTAGAGCGCTTGCCTTGCATGCTCAAGGCCCTGGGTTCGATTCCTCAGCACCACATAAGCAAAAAGAAAAAAGCCAGAGGTGGCGCTGTGGCTCAAGTGGTAGAGTGCTAGCCTTGAGCTAAAGAGCTGAGGGACAGCGCCCAGGCCCAGAGTTCAGGCCCCACGACCGGACCCCAAAAAAAAAAAAAACCAACAAAGAATGTACACATTTTCTTGCCCATGTAATTGTAACTCCTCTGTACAGTAATCTCACAATTAAAAAAAAAAGCATTTTTTTTCACTTTAGCTAAATAAGTGAGCACATGAAAGCAGCACTGGAAGTTCATATGTACATACATATGCACATTCATATGCACACAGGTTGGCCATCTCTCATCTGAAAATGAAATTATAATAGAAAAACAAAAACACAAAGCCATCAATACTTACTCTACATTTTGCAATGCTTCTACCAGCTGTGTCTTCTGATCAGGTGCCATACGAGCAAACACAGTACCATGCAACATCAACTAGGGGGAAAAAAAGTCCTTTAAAAATTGTATTCCTAGTGGCAAAGTGTTTGCCTAATCAAGTGCAACATCCTAGGTTCAATCTCCAGTATGAAAAAAGAAAAGGAAAATAGAAAAAGAAAAAACTGTATCCTCACCAAGTGCCAGAGGCTCACGCCTATAATCCTAGCTACTCAGGAGACTGATATCTGAGGATCATGGTTCAAAGGCAGCATGGGCAGAAAAGTCCATGAGGTTCTTATCTCTAATTAATTATCAAAAAGCCAGAAGTGAAGCTGTAGCTCAAGTAGTAGAGTACTAGCCTTGAGCAAAAAAGCTCTGAGACTGCACATAGATCCTAAATTCAATCTATGGGCTGGGAAGGTGGCTCAGTGGTAGAGCGCTTGCCTTGAATGCATGAGGCCCTGGGTTCGATTCCTCAGCACCACATAAGCAAAAAGAAAAAAAGCCGAAAGTGGCACTGTGGCTCAAGTAGTAGAGCGCTAGCCTTGAGCTGAAGAACTGAGGGACAGCACCCAGGCCCAGAGTTCAGGCCCCACAACCGGACCCAAAAAAAAAAACGTAAATTCAATCTCCAAGACCAGCACCCCCCCAAAAAAATATACATATTATTCTCAACATATCATGAATATATTTATAAATTTATATCACTTACTTTAGGAACGAGGTCTTGAAAATGCTCCAGTATCACTGAAAATGATTTTCCATTCATTGCAAAATGATAAGGAGTAATCTGAAGATCTTCTAAGCTATCATGGACCAATTTAATTGGAATATCCTGTGTGTGACATTCACAATAATATTTAGGTACTCAAGCCAAGTAAAACAATCCTATGTTAAGTATATTTGTTCCCAAATGGAACTGTATCATTTAATACTGTTTATTTTCTACAAAGCAGTAAAAGCTTGATATTTATTTTTTTTAAAAAGGATAATTATTTTGAGGTTACCTGTAAGGTTTGTTGAAAAACTAGTTAAGAAAAATTAAATATCAGCTTTAATTTTAAATACTCTACGAACTGAACACTATTTATAACTTGAAAATATGGGATATTTGGGATTCTTCTACTTTAAAACTATGAACCAGGGCTGGGAAGGTGGGTCAGTGGTAGAGTGCTTGCCTTGCATGCATAAGGCCCTGGATTCAATTCCTCAACACCACATAAGCAGAAAAGGCCAGAAGTGGCGCTGTGGCTCAAGTGGTAGAGCGCTAGCCTTGAGCTGAAGAGCTGAGGGACAGCGCCCAGGCCCAGAGTTCAGGCCCCACAACCAGCAAAATGAAAAACAAAAAAAAACTATGGATATGGATCTCAAGATTGGGGGCATGACTCATGAGTAGAGAAAAGCCAAGCGCACGCGCACACACACGCACGCACACACACACACACACACACACACACACACACACACACACACACACGAAAAACAAAAACCAAAGTAAAACAAACAACAACAACAAAAAACATGCCTCTCAATTTTTTTTTTCTGTTAGTTGTGGGGGCTTACACTCTGGGCTTGGGTGCTGTCCCTCAGCTCTTCAGCTCAAGTCTAGTACTCTACCACTTGAGCCATAGCGCCACTTCCGGATTTCTGAGTGGTTAGCTTTGAGCCCTGATCCTCAGATCTCAGCTTCCTGGGTAGCTAGGATTTCGGGTGTGAGTCACCGGCACCCGTATAGCTCTCAAATTTTAAAGGGATTTTTTGAGTCCACCAAGTCCTAATGAAATCAATCTCTCTGGGGAGACAGTCCACACTTCTGTTTGCCATTAGTTTCTGTTTCACTGTTTTAATGTACCACTTTTAGGGCTTTATTTATTTATTTTTTATCCACACTGAAACTCAAATAAGCAAACTTCCAAAAAAGAAAATGAATCTTAACATTACCTCTGAGCCAACTGCTGTTGAATTACTGCACTGTGTTAGGGAGTCCGCATAATGCCAATTTATCTTAGCAACCTTCCCATCCTTTGGAGGTAATGCTTCAGCAATAATAACTTTATCCTGAGGTAGAATCATTCCACAGTCTCTGGCCACAGAGACAGCAGTCAACATGTTGTCACCTAATTTTCAAAATATTTTAGATACTAAAATCAAAATGGAGATAAACAAGCATTTACTGAAAATCTAGTCTAGTTCATATGAATATACTGGACATAATAAAGATAGAATATGACCTTTACCCTTGAGTTTTAAAATAATGAATCAATTAAGGCATACTTGTTAAAAAGGAAGCCTCAAATAATGTAAGCACATATGCTAAATAATCAGAAAATTTAAGCCCTTAACCGTTTGTTTTGTTTTGGGGAGGGGGTAGGTCCAGTTGTGGGGCCTGAACTCTGGTGCTGTCCCTTAGCTCTTCAGCTCAAGGCTAGCACTCTACCACCTGAGCCACAGCGCCACTTCCAGCTTTTTTTCTTTTTTGCTTATGTGGTGCTGAGGAATCGAACCCAGGGCCTCAAGCTGCAAGGCAAGCGCTCTACCATTGAGCCACCTTCCCAGCCCAACCTTTCATTCTTGTTCTTTTTTTAAGGAAAGGTTTTACTTTGTAGTGCAAATTGGTCTTGAATACACCATGTATCTGACGCTGGCCTTGAATTTATGATATACCTATCTGGCTTCCCAAGTGCTGAGATTACAGAAGTGTGCTATCACACTTGGCTCATAAGCACAACTTTTAAACACAGTAATTTTCAGACATGTGTTTCATTAACAAATGGCACATTGAGACATATAGACCTATAAACATTTGCTGAAATAACTTAGGAGTGAGTAACTGGTAGTCTGTATAAGAAAAGAAACACTAGCAGAGTACAACAGGAAAGGATGGATCACAAAAGCAAGACTACACACAAACTAAAAGTTAAGATAATTAAGAACAGATGTAATCAGAAATGTGAGACAATTTCTCAATCAAGAGAAGGAAAGAACTGATCAGAAACAAGAACAGAAATAGGCAAAGAGAGGTAAGATATTTCTTTCACTATTTCCATATTCTCTCTCCCCAATGCATTTTCCTGTGACCCATGAGACTGTCATGTTGTCGCAGCAAAAGAGAAAAAAGAGGAAATATAGATGCAAAGTACCTAAAGAAGAATAGAGAAGAGTTTCTAATGATAATACATTTGTGACTTTGAGGTAACTAGTAACAAGTATGCTATTAGATAAATCTCAAAGTCTAACACAAAAATATATGTATGCCGGCTATTCTCATAAGTATATAATACATAAATACAATTAAGGGAATAATTTAAAACTAACTATAGGAAGCCAGGTACTGGTGGCTCAAGCCTATAATACTAGCCACTCAGGAAGCTAAGATCTGAGGACTGAAATTCAAAGCCAGACCAGGCAGGAATGTCTGACTCTTATCTCTAATTAACCACCAGAAAACCAGAAGTGGCACTGTGGCTCCAGTGATAAGAGTGCTTGCCTTGAGCTGAAGAGCTCAGGGACAGAGCCTAGCCTAGAGTTCAAGCCCCACAATTGACAAAAACAAACAAAATAACAACAAAAAACCCTATCAGGATTATCTAATATTAACAAAATAAAAACACCAAGGGGAATCATTCAGATGTACTAGTTGGGCACTGGTGGCTCACACCTGTAATCCTATCTACTCAAGAAGCTAAAATCTGAGGATTGCAGTTCAAGCCAGCCAAGGCAGAAAAGTTCTTTGAGACTCTTACCTCCAATTAACCATCCCCAAATCAGAAGTAGAACTGTGGCTCAAAGTGGTAGAACATAATGAAAGCTCGGGGACAACGCCTAATGCCTTCAAGCTCCATGACCGACAACAAATAAAAACTCCCCTCCTCCCAAAAGGTTATTTTCATTAGTAACTCAAACTAAGAATACACTCTCTCTCTTTCTCTCTAAATTCCAGTAATCTAGTCTATATACCTATCAATTCTAAAAAGTTACAAATGACTCTAAAATGAGTAAAACATGTTCTTAATCCTCAAATTCTGTATTCTAGCACAGAAAACATTGTAAGTAATTAACACAAGGCAAGGTATACCAAGTGCTGTTAAGAACTAAATGATTAAAGCCGTTGCCAATGGCTCACGCCTATAATCCTAGCTACTCAGGAGGCTGAAATATGAGAATTGCAGTTTGAAGACATATCTGTGAAACTCTAACCTCTAACCAGCAAAAAGCTACAACTGGAGGCATAGCTTAGATGGTAGAGCACTACTGGTGATGGAAAAAGTTCAAGCCCCAATACTAACAAAAAACAAAGGAAAGGAAGGGAATGATTAAAAAGATAAGAGAAAGGAACACCAAATTAAACTTTTTATAGTGTTTCTTTAACTATTTTACTATAGTTTTTATAAATACAATTTGTTAAACCTCAAAAAGAATACTGCAAGATTATCTGATACTTTGGGAAAATATGTGTGAACAGGATGTGAGATGGAACTATTGTTCTGCAACTAACAGATCATTCTCTCAATATTATGTAACTTGAATTCTATAGTCATGCTCATTTTTTTTTCTGTGTTCTTTCATAATCTAACCTGTGACCATGACAGTGCGAATGTTGGCTTTATGCAAATCTTCAAGTACTGCAGGGGTTTCTTGCTTTAATTTGTTCTGCATTATAATTAATCCCATAAAATCCATGTTGTTTTCAATGGTATCTCTGCAGAAAAAAAAGTTTTAACACATAATGGTTTAGTCTAGAGAACAGGTATTGTTCTCTTAATATTGACAAAACATTTTAAAATATCTATAAATTAAAAAGTGAAACACTTGATATGCTGAATCAACCATGTATGCATTTACAAGTTCAGTATCCCCAAAAATTTAAATTTGGAAAAATAATACCAAGAAATGTATTTTTGATATACTAAAACTCTGCTCTTTGAAACACAAAATACAAAGACCATTTGGAAACATGTAAAACACTAAACAATTTTAAACTGTATGTAAAACATTAAATAATTTAAGCACTAAGGAATATTCATTTTACAGTCTATGGAAAAAAAATTCCTAAGCATAAATCTGTTCTTTATTATCCTTCATAAAATATACCCCAATTAAAGTATTAAATACTTATAATGGATTCATTATCAAGTCTTGATCAATGCCATTAGCAGTATATCAATCAGATCTATTCAGGACCCAGAGATGTTTGCTTAGAATACTAACAATCAACATATTTATCAAGATGCACCAGCCTGTGTATATACACTACTCCAGGAAGTCTACTTTCAAGGTTCTTGTGAGGAAACAGACCTGTGATAAAAGAGATGCATGTAAAAATACTATGTACTTCACCACTACAATGGAGATGAAGTCGGTTCAGTGAGTCATAACCTTAAGAAATATTAAGCTGCCAAAATTATACCATAGAATTTTTTTTCATTTTGGAAAGGAAGCCTGAAGTTAGGAACTAGAACTGGGAGACAGAATAACTAAGTGATTGATCTACATAAATATTCAACAATAAAGGTGCTTGAGTACATGAGACCTAAAATCTTTAAAATATGTAACTTACAACAATGTATTATAAAGAGTTTTAAAAGTACAATCCTGATGACAGAAGAAAAACCCTCAAATATGAAACTGTCTTCACAGCACAAACTTGTATCAATGTGAAACTTCTAGGTCAAGAGCACTGGACCATTTTTCTATGGGACTCTGGTTTCTAGCTTCCATTTGTTTCTTTCTAAATTATGAAGTGTACAATATTCAAGATATAAAGGTTTAAGCTACAAGATAATACTAAAATTTACTCCTACAAGGTAGAAACAGAAAAGGACTTGGTAGGTGAAAGAAGAGGAAGAAAGAGAATAGAAAGGTCATAAGAAAAGAGTATTTGCTTTGGGCAGAAGGAACAACTTATTCAAGGGCACAAAAGGTTGTCTGAATATGACAGGTCAAGAATTAAAAGCAGTGTTGTTCAACGGTCTCTAAGGGAAAATGGCAAAACATGAAGCTATAAAGAGAGACTAATGTGTACCCTTTGTAGGAAATGGTATTACATATCTATGGTTCCTAACTAGGTGTCTATATCAGTTAACTAGGTAGAGGTTTTTAGAATTCTATAGGCAGAATTGTTAGTGAGACAAGGGATATTTTATACTTTTATTAGAGATATCATACAATATTCCTAAACAAAAACACTCTCCTCAAAGAGTAGGTATAAATTAGTTACAGTAAAAGTTACCATCCTTGAATACATTTAACACATGAGAAGAAAGGTAACATCCATATTTTCATTTGGCAGGGGGTAAATGGCAAGGGACAGAGGGAGAGAATACTGGGTACTATGATACCATAGGCACTCATGATAGTGATCAAATTAGTATTTGGATCAAACCACTGATAAGGGCAACCTGATGTGAGACAAACTGCGGAATTGTTTACTTTTCTAAGAACATACCTGATACACAGTAAGCTCTAGATAAATATTTAACAAACTGAAAGCAGTTTCAATGTGTAGTCAGGAAAAATAAATAATACTACAATAACATAAGCAAACACAGGCAAAAGGTAAAAACAGAATAAAATTAAACTTGGTAACGGGAAAATATTTTTACCTCAATCCTCTAAAACAATGTTACATTATACAAATATTTGCCAATCTCAGTATTTAATAAATATCCAATCACATGCACTTATTGTGCAGGACTTAAATGATACATTGTTGAAAAAAACAGAAGCAAAGCCATTCTACCATACCTGCTAATATTCTGTACTTTATGCCATGTTAGTTTTGATTCCAATTTTCTGTGTGCAAGAGCAATCACACGGAAGCCTTGTTTAGTGTAATCTTCTAAAACTTCCTCAAACTCAACTGGAACTTGGTAAAAGAAAAAGTAAATTTCATTTTAAAATTGCTCATACAAATACCAGAATTTTACCCAAAGCCTAGTTGTTTTCTTACCTGTTTCAGGTTTACAAAGGCTGGCAATGACCTCAGGGGCTCCTTTCATGTAGGCATCCATTTTCTTATCCCCTAGCACTCTTGCAACCACACTCATCCGTTGTAAAGCAGAAGAAAATGGGAACTGACGAACGATTCCTATCTCATAAATAGCCTACATAATTTCAAAAGATGTACAAAGCATTTATTGTTCTTTAAAAATGAAAACAAATGTACTACTATGTAATAAAACATTCTTTTTAACTTACTGGAAGTTCAAACAGCTCCTAAAAACAAACAAAAAAGCACAGATTAAGTCCATCAATATACTCAAGTTTAAAAAAATTTAAACATTCAAAAATTTAAACATTTCAAAAATAGGAAGGGACTTTTAATTATTTCAAAGTCAGGATTTAAAATTCCTTATATACCATCTTCCATTAGAAAGATAGGCCCTCAGGACTAGCTCTGTGGTAGAGCACTGCTATGGTTCAATCCTTAGGAAAATACTGAGTTCTTGAATATTTTCAAATATGCTAGCATACTGAATTTAATTAATCTGTGATTGTATTATGGATTGAACTCAAGAGTCATGTGCTCTAACTTGACTTTCTTGCACCTAGCTGTGTTCTTTCACTTAAGCCACATATCCAGCTGTACTTTTTGCTGGTTAGTTAGATCTGGAATCTTGAAACTTTTTCTACCCAGGTTGACTCTGAATTGAGATCCTCCAGATCACAGCCTCTTGAGTAGCTATTATTACAGGTATAAACCAATGGGGCAGCTGGCTAAACAAGAATTTAAAAAAGAAAAAAAAAAAAAAAACTCCTATGAGCTCATACTCATAATGGCAGCACTCAGGAGGCTAAAGAAGAAGAATCACAAGGACTAGCCTGGTCTATACAGTTAAGGCTCCCTTTTAATAAACAGAATTAAATAAAATGGAAATTTGACTTAAAAACTTACAAAAGTCTTATACATTCTTTTAATGAAATTCTAACAAATTTTAAAACACTGACCATTATGTATATAAATCATAAGGTACTAATCATGTGAAGTAAATAAACAAGTAATGGCATAAAGATTAAATCTCAACTTTAAAAAGAAATCTATGTAATATAATCTGAGACAGAGTTGCAGATAAATACAATTAAGATATTTAAGCCTGCACAATAGTAAAAGGTATTTGACTTCCTCTTTGAGCAATGTGTCCATATAAGAATAAAATGTAAGAAACCATCAACAGTATTTTTCCAACCCTAAGTGATACTGTACCATTTCTTGGTTTCCTACAGGTGTAGATTCAGGAAGCAGCTGTTTGGGAGGACGAACCACAGTGGGCATAATTCGATTATGAAGTGCTGTTTCTTCTTCAGTTGCTTCTTCCAGAATCTGAAAATAAAACAATCAACTCGTCACTTCAAAATTCAATTCACTGGTTTGGTTTTTTAAAAGGAACATCATGGCATTTTTCAGTGAACTGACAAAAAGCTATCTGCCATCACTAACCTAACTAATATAAATATGAGGACCATTTTCAGGAGCTAGCTAGGTAGCTAGGTGTCTGGCATGAGCCATATGCCTATAATCCTGGCTACTCAGGAGGTTTAGAACTCGAAGAAGCCAGCTTGGATAGAAAATTTTCCTACACTTCAGAAAACAATCAGTAAGAAGTATGGCTGGAAGTGTGACTCAAGTAGTAGAGATCCTTCCAACTAAGAAGATTTTGAGTTCAAATTACACTACTGCAAAGGTGACAAAAAAATAAAACAGTGGCTCATGCCTGTAATCCTAGCTACTCAGGAGACTGAGATCTCAGGATCGAGGCTCAAGGCCAGCCCAGGCAAGAAAGTCGTGAGACTCTTATCTCCAATTAACCACCAGAAAACCAAAAGTGGTGCTGTGGGTCAAGTGTTAGTGCTAGCCTTGATCTGAAGAGCTGAGGGACAGCACCCAGACAGAGTTCAAGCCCCACAACCAACCAAAAAATAAAATAAATAAATACTGTATCAATGCTTTTAAAAAGTCAAACACGAGGGCTGGGAAGGTAGCTCAGTGGGAGAGCACTTGGCTAAAGCATAAAGCCTTGGGGTGGATTCCTAGGTGCCATATATACAGAAAAGGCTGGAAGTGGTGCTGTGGCTCGACTGGTAGAGTGTTAGCCTTGAGCAAAAGAAGCTCAGAGACAGTGTACCTAGGCCGAGTTCAAGCCCCAGGACTGGCAAAAAAAATTTTTTTTAAAAAAAGGTCAAACACCAAACACTAAATCTACTGAAACAAACTAGCAAAACACCAAAAACAGCAACAAAAAAATGGATGGTTTCAAATATAAAAACAAAGAACAAATTGAAACATATTGACTAATTAATATCATAAAGGAAACTGTTTCAAAAATATTTTTTTTTGGTCTAGTTGTGGGGGCCTGAACTCTGGGACTGGGCACTGTCCCTCAGCTCTTTAGCTCAAGGCTAGCGCTCTACCACTTGAGCCACAGTGCCACTTCTGGCTTTTTTTTTTTTTTTTCTAAAAAAAAGAGATTATTAAACAGTATAGCTGTGCTAACCAACTCAAACCAAAGGCCGGGGAATCGCCAGAGATATGACTAACCAATATAAAGAGCAGCATTTCAGAACAAAAGCTTTGATTGAGCAAGTGTGGTAACAGGTGAGGAAAGTATCTATCTCTACAGCTATTCCTCTGAACCTAAAGAATGGGTATTGACAGGATCTAGTCTTGATAACACACAAAGGCCCTAGATATTTTTCCCAAATGCAGACAGAAAATAGACTATTATACAAATATGGGCAAGCACAAAATTCTCATTGCAGTTACCCAAAATTATTAAATGAGACAGTCATATCTGAATAGGTAAGTACCACCCAGATGTGGGTGGTACAAAAGTAGGAAGGAGATTAGGAGGGAAAAAATGTCTTCAGTGAAAATTGTTATGTGTACTCTAGAAGCCAGAGGGGAACTTTAAAAATTATTGTTGCAGGAGGTTGAGGATCTGAGGCTCTAGTCTGAAGTCAGCCAGAGCAAACAAATCTGAAACTCTAATCTCCAATGAAACTGAAAAAAGCAGAAGTGAAGCTCTGGCTCAAGTGGTAGAGCAACAGCCTTGAGCAAAAAAGCAAAGTGAGAGCTAAAGTTTGGAAATCAAGCCCAGTACTGGCATGAAAAAAAAAAATTATTGCTGATCTATAGAATAACTGAATGCTAGACATTAGTATTTAAAAATTAAAATAACCAGAGGAAAGAAAATAAAATAGTGTGTACTTGCATGTAATAGGAAGTAGACAGAAGAGTAAGATCACCCATCTGATTTGTACCTTATTGTTTCAAGTTGTAGATGCCTGGTTTATCTTTTTTTTTTGGGGGGGGGGGTCTGGTACTGGGGTCTGAACTCTAGGCCTGGGCACTGTCCCTAAGCTCTTCAGCTCAAGGCTAGCGCTCTACCACTTGAGCCACAGTTCCACTTCTGGCTTTTTTCTTTTTGCTTATGTGGTGCTGAGGAATCGAACCCAGAGCAGAGCCTCATGCATGCAAGGCAAGCGCTCTACCACTGAGCCACCTTCCCAGCCTGCCTGGTTTATCTTATAAATTCAGATTGGTCATACTTTACACTACATGTATTTAAAGGTTGATTCAACTAAGACCTTTACTATCTATATAATTATAAAATTTCTTCAGTGATGTAACATTAGAAATTAGGCCTTATGGTTACAAAATATTCATCAATATTAACAGTAATAATTCTAAGAGACAATTTAATTTGTACTGCACTTTCTGAGAGTTACTTATACTTTAAAATACTATACTTACCCATCCAATGGCTTCAAACATTTTCAAATCAAGTGGGTCACCAGAGAGCACTCCTTCAATTTTTGTGAGTGAATGACAAGTAGCCATACAAGCAACAAACTGAGATTTTACCAACAACTCATTACAAACATTCTCTTCTGGCAAAAGAAATCTAAATAGAAAACAAATTAGGTTTATAAGTCTTCAGTTTCAGGACAATATTCTAACACATCGGTTTCAGATTTTGAAATTTCAAAAAGATCTTTCAAGCTTGCGGGCAGGGATGTATGTGTATAATCCCAGATCATATATTTGATGTCAGCCTAGAAAATCAAGTGGGAGCCTACCTTGAAAAAACCAAAAAATCTTTTAAGCCCGAAACTGAGCTCCTTAAGGGAAAATTTCAAGTGCCAAAAACAGAAGAAAAGGAAAATAATAGAGGTCTGAGTTTGAGCTTAGACCATGGTCACTGGGGAAGATGGGAAAACCCCATCTGCATGCCACAAGGATGTAGGTCTTTCATTCTACCTTGGAGCAGACCAATGTGGAACTAGCAGTACAGAATTCCTCTTACACAAGAAGGAAGTGAGTACACTAGAAAAAGTTTACCCAAGGATCTAAAAGATTAAGAATAAGCTTGGCTCTTTTATACCCAAAGTACAAGAGAAGTAAAAACTATATAATGTTAATAACTATGTACCAAGCACCCTTGCAAGAATCTTACATACACTGACTCATTTCATCTTCACACTACAGAAAGGCATTTTATTATTCCCACTACAGGTGAGGTAACTGAAGCAGAGTGCTGAATAGCTGTTGTAGACTACACAGCCCATGAGAAACAGAGAGAGGATGAAAATGCAGGAGGCCCAATATCTATATCTAACCTCTGAACTATTATGTTCTACCTAATAGAACGGTAGTTCAAGAACATGCTACTACATGATCTAGAAATCTTCAAATTACAAAAATAATTGTTTGGGGGCTGGGAAGGTGGCTCAGTGGTAGAGCGCTTGCCTTGCATGCCAGAGGCCCTGGGTTCGATTCCTCAGCACTACATAAGCAAAAATGAAAAAAGCCGGAAGTGGTGCTGTGGCTCAAGGGGTAGAGCGCTAGGCTTGAGCTGAAGAGCTGAAGGACAGCACCCAGGCCCTGAGTTCAGGCCCCACAACCAGACCAAAAAAAAAAAAATTGTTTGGTACCACAGAAATTACTGAGGTACTAGTCAAGAAAATTAATACCTCAGGGGCTGAGAAGGTGGCTCAGTGGTAGAGTGCTTGCCTTGCATGC
>NW_012267261.1:5985156-5993922 GCF_000151885.1 Dipodomys ordii
AAAAAAAAAAAAAATCCAAGTTATAGTCTTGGTGTCTGACGCACAGTTATCTGTTACATTTGCTACTTGTATGTTTGAATGGTATGCATTAAAATATTTAAAATTAACTAATCAAATATAAAGCCTAGCTAATATTTACCGGGTATTTTCCACTCGTTGAATCCCCCACAGATCTAAACCATCTTCAGTAAGAGTTCCAGTCTAAAATTTGAAAAACATACATGCACAAGTAAATATAATGCTTTTAAAAAGAAAAAAAATCCAAAGACAGACATATATTATTATGAACTATATTTTTAAAAAGACAGCCAACAAGGCTAGGAAGGTGGCTCAGTGGTAGAGCACTTGCCTTGCATGCTCAAGGCCCTGGGTTCGATTCTTCAGCACCACATATGCAAAAAGAAAAAAAGCTGGAAGTGGCACTGTGGCTCAATGGTAGAGCACTAGCCTTGAGCTGAAGAGCTGAGGGACAGCGCCCAGGCCCAGAGTTCAGGCCCCACGACTGGACCCAAAAAAAAAAAAAGACAGCAACAACAAAAACCTATTCTTTATACACGTAAGAGTCTGAGAGGAAAGAAAAGATAGGAACAGCTGAGATCTACAGGCACTGACCAGAGAATAATAACCAGGATACATGGTTAAAATGTAAAACTCGGTGTAAAACAGTACTCACATTCCTCCATGTAGGAATCTTATTAGTATAATTATGTACTTATATACTTTCATTATTAAGTATAACAATAAATCTATCCATGAATAAAGAATGCAAATAACAGCAAGCAGAATTAGGTCATAGGGAGTCCATAAAAAAAAGAGGTAAAGGACCCAGTTTCTTAAATAAAATGATTGAAGATGAAGAGCAAATAAAGAAAATTGTTAAAGATTAATTACAGGATTCTAACTGAAAAACGAAATTGTAAAAACTTGAAATACTATTTGTGATAGGCAGTAAAATCTGAATACGAACTGGTTATCAGATAACTATTAATTAGTTAACTTTGTCAAGTGTGATTTAAGAGGTATTGTATTTCTTTTAAAAAGCATCTTATCTTCCATAAAACATAATCAGATAACTAGAGGTGTAACACAATGACTAATGCTGCCATCTTTATAATGAGGACAAATTGAGATAAGTTTGACAAAAATGTCAGTAACTGTTAAATCTGGGTAAGGAGTAAAGAACTTACTATACGTGATTATATCTGTAGCTTTTCCCCACTATTATGTCTATTTCAAATTTATACTAAGAAAAATTCTAGAGTGGTGGCACATGTCTGCAATCCCAAACTTGGGAGGCTGAGACAGAAGATTTACTATAAATTCAAGGCCAAACTAGCTACATAACAGATCCTTTCTGGAAAACAAAACAAGAAACAAGAAAGAAGATTCTAAGTTGGAGCTGTAACTCAAAAGTAGAATATTTACTTGGCATGCATGAGGCTCTAGGTCCCAAATTCCTGCCTACCCTCCCCCAAAGAAAATTTCTAAAGAATAAGTTAAAAATTCGAAACAGATGTATAAAACAATCTTGACAGAGTATATGTCTTTCATTTTTTAAGTAATAAAACGCTCAAAAACCAAATTGTTATCAGTTACCTAGTAGAGTTTGATAGGCTTATTGTTAAGACTTATTCTTAAAACTTCCAGAAAAACCTAATTTCATCTCAGGAAGGGATAAACCCTTGTATGAGGCAAGGTCCATTTCATAAAGGTTAATATAACCATAAAATCACTGACCATGGTTTTGAAACAGGTAATAGTATCACAGAGCAAACACTAAACACACATTCTTATAAGCATAGTCAACACATTATCTAAGGAACCTATTCCATAAAATTAGGCAATAGACCATACAGCTTTTAGTACTTATTACTACTAAGTTTTATTACTTATACATTTTAACCTTTTTTATTTTTTTGGAGATGGGGTCTTGCTATGTTGCCCAGGATGACCTCAAACTCGTTGGCTCAAGCTATCTTCCTGACTCAGCCTCCCAAGTGCTAGGACTACAGGTCTGCGCCACCATGCCTGGTTTACTTGTTACTACTACAAAACATAATTCTGGATACAAACAATTAGTCAATTGTAGATTTCAGCAAGTAAGTGATATTCAGAAGTTTTTAAAATTGAGAAAATAATTGAAAAGATGCATATAATGTTTGAGAAAGGAAAATCAGAGCATTTAAAATGAGTTTTATAAATTGGTTCACATAAAAACCCACAGGAAAACACTAAATATTTAAAAACTTAACTATGAAACTGAACCAACCTTGTCAAAACAAACAAGATTCAGCTGTCCACAGATATTTATCCTTTGAGGACTGATACAGAAAATACCAACATTTTTCAGTCTTCTTTGAGCATATACAATACCAGCAGTCATTGCAGCAGGAAGTGCAGGTGGTACAGTAATTGTAATGATATCAAGAGATTCAATAATGATTTCTCCAACTTCTACCTATAATTGACACAAAAATAAAAGTCAAGTCCTCTACATTATTTACCAATTGAATATGGTTATTTCTTTAGTGAAAACCAATCAACATGTTATTTCTACATACACAGACTAATGATCTCCATTATTTTTTCTTTCAGAAGTTTTTTAAAATAGAGAACTAAAAAAAAGTAAAGAAAAAAGAAACAACCAACCCTTATGGAGTTGGAGGTGTGGCTCAGTTGGTAGAGCATAACAAATGAACGAAAGTGTCAGGTATTGAGTTCAAGTCCTAGCCCCAGACTCAAAAAAGAAAACTCAACAAATTGTCAAATTGCAGAATCAAAGTTACAGGAAGCTTCTGAAAGTTAAAGAAAGCTATTCTCATTCTAGTTCCCCTACATTCTTCACATACAAACTTCAGACGAAGTGCAACTAACTTTGGCTGGATACTAACTCTTCTTTCAAGTACCCTATAAGTCTCCGATAGGTACAAAAGTGAAATCAAATGAGGTCCTTTAGAGATGTTTTCTTTTTTTTTTTTTGGGTCCGGTAGTGGGGCCTGGGCGCTGTCCCTCAGCTTTTCAGCTCAAGGCTAGCGCTCTACCACTTGAGCCACAGCACCACTTCCGGCCTTTTTTCCCCTGCTTACATGGTGCTAAGGAATCGAACCCAGGGCCTCAGGCATGCAAGGCAAGCACTCTACCACTGAGCCACCTTCCCAGTGGCCCACCCCCCCCGCCTTTTTTTTTTTTTTTGGGGTCCTGTCGTGGGGCCTGAACTCTGGGCCTGGGCGCAGTCCCTCAGCTCTTCAGCTCAAGGCTAGTGCTCTACCACTTGAGCCACAACGCCACTTCCGGCTTTTTTTTTCCTTTTTGCTTATGTGGTGCTGAGGAATTGAACTCAGGGCCTCGAGCATGCAAGGCAAGCGCTCTACCACTGAGCCACCTTCCCAGGCCCCCCCCCCCGCCTTTTCTTTTGTAAGTCCATGAGACTTTTATAGGGGGGGTCCAGTCGTGGGTCCTGAACTCTGGACCTGGGCACTGTCCCTCAGCTCTTCAACTCAAAGCTAGTGCTCTACCACTTGAGCCACAGCACCACTTCTGGCTTTTTTCTTTTTGCTTATGTGGTCTGAGGAATCGAACCCAGGGCCTCATGCATGCAAGGCAAGCGCTCTACCACTGAGCCACCTTCCCAGCCCCTTAGAGATGTTTTCAATTAAATATTCAAAATTAATTTAATTGCTACATATTTTATCCCAGAAATTGTAAAAAAAAAAATTTTTTTGTACATTACGTGATTTTACTCCTTTAGGTCGCAAAAAGAAAAACTACCACCTAAAAAACCAAAGCTATCCAAAAGAATTATTTGGAGCTGGGAAGATGGCTCAGCAGTAGATCGCTTGCCTTGCATGCATGAAGCACTGGGTTCGATTCTTCAGCACCACATAAGCAGAAAAAAAAAAAAGCCGGAAGTGGCGTTATGGCTCAAGTGGTAGAGTGCTAGCCTTGAGCTGAAGAGCTGAGGGACAGCACCCAGGCCCAGAATTCAGGCCCATGACCGGACCCCCCCCCAAAAAAGACAATTTTTTACTACGGGTTCAAGTATTCTATATTTACACCCTTTTCCTGATACTGGTGTTTGAACTAAGATTTGTACTTGGACTTGCACTTGCTTGGCTAGTACTCTACCACCGGAGTCATGCTTCTGGCCTAGCTTATTGCTCATAATTTTGGAGTCTCATGGACTTTTCCGCCCAGGATGGCTTCAAACCTTAATCCTATGTACCTAAGCCTTCTGAGGAGCAAGGATTACAGGCATGAGCCATTTGTATCCACCTTCTACTTATATATTTTTTTAAAGTATTAGTATATGGAGGGCTTTTCATTATGACATCTCTACGCATGCATACAATGTACTCCCATTAACCTCACCCATCACTCTCTTTTCCTCCCCTTCCCTGTCAAAACAAGTTCAAACAGATTTCACTGCGCTCTCCATATTTACCCTTATCTACCCTCTCTTCCATTTTACTCTACACCCCCACTAACATATATACTGCACAACAGAAACTGTTTTCTTGGGGGTTTTTTGACTGATAGTCTTGCTATGTATAGTTTAGGCTGATCTTAAACTTCCTGCTTCAGCCTCCCAATATATTTGTGCTTTTAAATATAATAAATACTAGTTTCATTTGAGTTAAATTAACCATGCTAGCTTAAAAATTTAGATCCTATCTCAATAGCCACATTTCTATTTCTCAATAGTCATAAGTGATAAAGATCAAATCTTACCCAAGTCCTAATAACATACCTCATTTAAAATGCTATTGACAATTGTGTAGATGAACCCAATGCCAGCCACTGCCACAAGACATAGTAGAAATAAGTAAGCATCTCTGTAGAGTTTAAAGTCAGTTGGTTTAGGATACAATATAGAGCGGACCAGTTGTCCTTTGGAAGTACTAAATCCTTTCAAAAAAGAAGAAAAAGAAAATTTAAAAAGAGAGAATTATTACCCAAATAGAATCCAGTGGGTATCATAAATGATCAAACATGCAAGGAATTAAATGTCTTCTACCTGTCCTAACTACTATGGCTTTAACAAGTTCTCCAGTGTAAAAACGGGTCTGAATAACAGTCGTCCCACAAAACAGAGTGTGTCGTTTATGTGTTTCTGGACTGTATAATTCCTCTCCCATTCCTTTTATATCCACTGAAGGATTTGGCAAATTAGTCTTTGTCACTGGAACACTCTCTCCTATTAAAAAAAAAATTATACCGAAGCATAAATCAATATCAAGCACACATAAAAATTATTGCATTATAAAATATTCTCAATGTTAACAATACTGTAGGAGAGTATAATCAATAAACTTTTTGCCTACTAACTGGTTCACCTAGAAACATCAAGTTGCCTTAACTACAGAAAGTGGTTTGTGACTCGAAGTCTACATCTTGTCTATATCTAGAAATGAATGCATTGTGGAAGTTTCAAAGAAAATCAGGTAGATTCAACAACCTCATTACCCATCCTCTTATTCCTAAGAATTGTATGACAGCACTGTTACACAGCCACCTTCCCAGCCCCAGCACTTACATTTCTTGCATGAAAGAAAGTTAATATGCAGGATATATGGATGTGTTTTAAGATGATTCTTTTAACAGTTTCAAAATCCATTATGTAGCAATCATATGACTATGACAATAAGTCACATGATTTTAAAAAATAAAGATCTACTTCCAGATTATGACGTTCCTTAGAAAAGTCAGTCTGGGGGCTGGGAAGGTGGCTGAGTGGTAGAGTGCTCGCCTTGCATGCATGAGGCCCTGGGTTCTATTCCTCAGCACCACATAAGCAGGGGGAAAAAAAGCCGGAAGTGTTGCTGTGGCTCAAGTGGTAGAGTGCTAGCCTTGAGCTGAAGAGCTGAGGGACAGCACCCAGGCTCAGAGTTCAGGCCCTACGACTAGCAAAAAAAAAAGTCACTCTGAAGTCTATTTTTCCTTTAATAGATTTTACATGTTGAACTGAAACTCCTTTGTACTACTAAACCATAATTGAAAAAAATAAAATAATAAAAGATTTTTATTAGCATACATTAGTTGTACAGGGGACGTTTCATTGTTGACATTTTCTTTCATATATGCACACAATGCAGCCCCATTAACCTCACCACACCTATCAGTATCCCTCCTCCCCCTTCTTAAAACAATTTCAACTCAATTATTTTTCTCTTTATACAGTCATATAAAGTACTTTGATTATATTCACTTTTCCACAATCCTGCTGGTACTATGACCCAAAAGCTTGCTTTACTCTCTTGTCGTTCATTTATTTTAGAATATTTTAAATGTATTTCTTCCAATTTAAAAAATCCTTTCTTCTCACCCAACAAATATGAAAGCAAACATGCTACTTTTTTTTGGGGGGGGTCCAGTTGTGGGGCCTGAACTCTGGGCCTGGGCTCTGTCCCTTAGCTCTTCAGCTCAAGGCTAGCACTCTACCACTTGAGCCACAGCAACACTTCCAGTTTTTTTTTTTTTCTGCTTATGTGGTGCTGAGGAATCGAACCCAGGGCCTCATGCATGCAAGGCAAGCGCTCTACCACTGAGCCACCATCCCAGCCCACATGCTACATTCTTATCTTAGGCAAAGGGTTTCTTTCTTCTTATTAAACTATATACCCAGGCCCAGAGTTCAGGTCTCACGACCGGACCCAAAAATAAATAAATAAACAAACAATACCATTCCCTTATGTCAGAAAAGTAGTCAGAGCAAGGCAAAGACATGTAGACAACACTAGCATTGTAATTTGTACAATATTCATCAACATATTCATGAACAAAGGATATAAAAGGCAAGTTAATTTTGAAAAGTTAAGACAGTATATACTTAATACTAGTATCATAAGCAACTGGTGTGATAGTTGTTTATTTACCTGTCAACATGCTTTCATTGACAATACAAGTACCATTAATGAGTACTGCATCACAAGGCATGACTGTCCCATTTAATGGAATAACCATGACATCTCCCGGCACGAGGTCTGTAGAAAAAATCTCCTCTATTTCTGAATTTAAAGAAAGCAAAATTAGACTAGTCCTTAACTTGAAACAAAAAATACAAAAATGAATCATCTATCCCAAGATCTCCTGATCTCTCTATATATTTAATAATATAATGGAATTAATATGAAAATGCCACTAATTGGAAAATTGACAAAATGGGGAGTTAGACTATCAAAATATGGTATGTCAGCTAATCTGTTTTCTGATTGGATGCTGAGTATAGATGTTGCCAAGCCTGCACACATGGGTGTGGACCAGTCATCAATTTTAGCTACCAATCATCTTGGAAAACAAACACAGTAAATCCACACACACAAAAATAAATTTGATGAAACAAAATGAATTCATATTTCTCTAATCCCATGAAAATAGAAAACAACATATCATTTTCTTTTCTATTGCATTTTTATAGTATTCTTTTCTCACGGACATTACTTATAACCCTAATATCTCACAGCTTCTCAGTATTCTTTGGTCTTTTCAGATGTTAATTTAAATACAGACAATTAAATTTATTAGATTAATTCAACATTTTAGAATCACCTACTTATTTCCTTAAAATTTTAAATTAACTAAACTTTTTAAAATAAATTTCCCAGCTCAAAATGAGATGGTATATATCTGTAATGCCCAGCACTCAGGAAGCTAAGGCAAGAGGATCTAGAGTTTAAGGCTAATCTGGGCTGCATAGCAAGATTCTGTCAAAGAAAAGAAAGGTTTGACTTTTTGTGCACTTTTGTTATGTTAGCCCTGGAGCTTAAACTCAGGTCTGGGCAATGTCCCTGAGCTTCTTTTGCCCAAGGCTAGCATTCTACCACTTGAGCCACAGTGCCACTTCTGGATTTTTCTGTTTATATGGTACTAAGGAGTTGAACCCAGGGCTTCCTGTATGGTAGGCATTCCCAGCCCCCTTTTTTTCTTTAGATGACAAGTCAGTCTGTATTCTCTTGATTCCACAGACTACATCCAAGTGTTTTCTTCCTTCACTGTGCTTCTGGGTTACTTTCTACCCTTACTGAGAGGATCTGAATCACCTAGCTACATTTACTGGAGGAGGATTGGTACTCTTACTCTTTCTGCTCTGTTGTTGCTGAAAATATTAGGGATGCCAGGATGGATGTATCATTCAGCTTGTATTGCCCTTACCTCTATGTCTTAAATGTATATCATTGGTACTTTATTTTCTAGTACATTGAAAAGGAGAATTTTCAGTGTTACTGAAATTTTCATAAAAGTCAGACTTAAAAGTTCTTATCAGGGCTGGGAAGGTGGCTCAGTGGTAGAGCGCTTGCCTTGCATGCATGAGGCCCTCGGTTCGATTCCCAGCACCACATAAGGGAAAAGAAAAAAAGCCATAAGTGGCGCTGTGGCTCAAGTGGTAGAGCGCTAGCCTTGAGCTCAAGAGCTGAGAGACAGTGCCCAGGCCCAGAGTTCAGGCCCCACGACCAGACCCTCCCCCCAAAAATTTTTTAATTAAAAAATAATAAAAAATTAAAAAAAATAAAAGTTCTTATCAGTATAGAGTAGGTATATTAATTCCATTTTTAAACTGAAGACTAGTACATCTACTATGTTCTAAATATTATTAGTTTTATCATAATTAGCAAATTGCTTTTTTCTTTTGTTATTATAAAGGTGATGTTCACAGGAATTACAATTATCTAAGTCAGGTGTTAGCTTACTTTTTTTTTTTTGTCGGTCATGGGGCTTGAACTCTGGGCCTGGGCACTGTCCCTCAGCTCTTCAGCTCAAGGCGAGCGCTCT
>NW_012267261.1:5994922-5996965 GCF_000151885.1 Dipodomys ordii
CGGTTGTGGGGCCTGAACTCTGGGCCTGGGCACTGCCCCTCAGTTCTTCAGCTCAAGGCTAGCGCTCTACCACTTGAGCCACAGTGTTTTTCTTTTTGCTTATGTGGTGCTGAGGAATCAAACCCAGGGCCTCAGGCATGCAAGGCAAGCGCTCTACCACTGAGCCAGCTTCTCAGCCCCATGTCTTTGAGCTTTTTGCTCATGTCTAGTGCTCTACTACCTGAGGCACAGCTCCATTTCTGGATTTTTGACGGGTTAATTAGAAATGAGTCTCACAGACTTCCCCGCTTAGGGTGGCTCTGAATTGCAATTCTCAGATCTCAGCCTTGAGTAACTAGGATTACAGGTATGAGCCATCACCACTCAGCTAACGAATTAAGTTTATATAAGTGAGTGGATTTCTTACAAACTGAAGAATCTAAACGTTAAGCATTCATTACTTAATGGGCTTTTATGACTAATCTTTCATTTATCACCTAAAGTACCTACCTTCGTTTACTCTACAAACTGAAACTCTCACAGTACTGTGAGTTGCCACCATGTCATGCAACATAATGTATTGCTGAAAGAAGAAAAAGAAATTAAAATTAGCCAATATCCTCATGAACTTATTCTTCAACTCATCTCCTAAGTGGCTAAAAAGAGTGCATTAATGTAAGAGTGTTAATGTAAGCACATTACTCTGCCTTAAAAAAAATGTCAAATCAAAGGTTCAAGGACTATTCACTGTTTTAGCTTCAAACAAAATAAGAAGTCAAGGGAAAACAATTGAGTTTAATATCAAACTGACCTACACAGTGAGATACAGTCTATTAAAAAAAAAAAAGCAGCACTATAAGGAGATAGTCTTGGAAAGGGGGAGGGAGGAACCAGCTTCTGACTCTAAAAAACTTGTCTACCTCCTACTCAAAAAAAAAAAAAAAAAAAAAGCAGGGTGCCTGTGGCTCAGGCCTGTAATCCTAACTACTTAGGAAGCTGAGATCTGAAGATCTTGGCTCAAAGCCAGCCAGGGCAGGAAAGTCCCATGAGATTCTTATGACACTCAAAAGTCAGATGTGGAGCTGTGGTTCAAAGGGTAGAGCACTAGCCTTGAGCAAAAGAGTTCAAGACCCATGACTGACAAGAAAGAGAGTAAGAAAGAAAAGAAGGAAGACAATTGAGAAAGAAAGAGCGAGAGATTGAGAGAAAGAATGAAAGAGAGGAAGGAAGGAAGGAAGGAAGGAAGGAAGGAAGGAAGGAAGGAAGGAAGGAAGGAAGGAAGGAAGGAGAAAGAGAGCAAGAGAGAGAAAAAGAGGGGAGGGAGGGAGAAGAAAGCCACAGTTGGACCCTAGTGGCTCATGCCTATAATCCTACTACTCAGGAGGCTAAGAGCTGAAGACTGTATTTCAAAGCTGGCAAGAAAGTCTAAGACTTTTATCTCCTATTAATCACCAAAAAGCCAGAAGAGGAGCTATGTATGGCTTAAGTGGTAGAGCAATTAAGCATCAAAGCTAAGGGACAGTGCCCAGGCCCAGAGCCCAGGCCCTGAGTTCAAGCGCCAGGGTCAGCACAAAAAAATATAGGGGCCAATGGCTTACACCTTTAACCCTAGCTATTCTGGAGGCTGACATCTGAAAATAGCAGTTCAAAGCCAGCCTCGGCAGAAAAGTCCTCCTTGAGACTCTGAGCTCTAACTAGTCAAAAAACGAGAAGTGGTGCTGTGACTCAAATGGTAGAGTGCTAGCTTTGAGCACAAACAAGTTCAGGGACAGGGCCCAGGCCATGATTCCAAGCCCCACAACTGACCAAAAAAAAAAAAAAAAAAAAGGGCCAGGCATGGTGATGCCTGCTTAGGATGCCATCTGGAGGCAAAAAAAATTAGCAAGAACCTCTATGTCGATTAATAAGTCAGGCATAATGATGCACACCTGTAATCTAGGTTACACAGGCAGTATCGGTAAGAAGGATTTCAATCTACCAGGTGCTGGTGGCTCACGCCTGTAATCCTAGCTACTCAGGAGGCTGAGATCTGAGGATCGCGGTTCAAAGCCAGCCCGGGCAGGA
>NW_012267261.1:5997370-6018090 GCF_000151885.1 Dipodomys ordii
AAAGCCAGCCCGGGCAGGAGAGACCGTGAGACTCCTATCTCCAATAAACCACCAGAAAACTGGAAGTGGCGCTGTGGCTCAAGTGGTAGAGCGCTCGCCTTGAGCTGAGGGACAGCACCCAAGCCCAGAGTTCAAGCCCCACGACTGACAAAAAAAAAAAAAAAAAGAAGGATCTCAAGGTCAACCTTGGGCAAAAATATAAGATCCTATCTGAAATATAACTAAAGCAAAAAAGGGCATGAATTAAGTTAGTGGCTGCCTAACAAGCATGAGGCCCCAAATTCATCAAACTAATATAAAAGGTTGCTAAGGTACATTATACGGAAATGTTATAATGAAACTTCCTGTATACAACTAATGTATGCTAGTGAAAAAACTTTTTAAATTTCCAAAAATGCAAAAAAAGGTATGTATATTCATGTGACTGAGATAAATACATTTCATAATTACTCTGTACCAAGTACTAGTTTACACATCTAACATCATTACTAAAACATGCAAATAGAGTTCAATAATCAATTTGACTTACCTTTCTAATGGAATATAGTGAGCTCATAATTGATACTATAGACATAATCACAATGGCTAGAGCATAGTAATAGTATTCATCAGTGCTCCACAGTATAACACTGAACAGCTGAAAAATGTAAAATGGATTGAGAACCTAGAAAACAAGATTTTAAAAAGTTAAATTGAGACATTTACAAGCATGTACATATTCTACCTATTCATTTGAGAAGTTACCAATCAGAAACAAAGGATAAGCTCCCTAGTCTCCCTAGTATTCTAAAGAGTGAGACATGATATTAATGTATTCTTATTTACCATTAAATTACTAAAATCTGGTTAAATAAGATTAAATTTTTGTATCTATTTAGATTCATACTAAACACAGATTCAGATAGAAAAGACTAAACTTATCTGTTCTGCATTCCCTTTTGTAATAAGTACATTTGTTTCCAAATTACTTCTGTTCTCATCCAGTAAAAGATATAAAACTCCTAAACAGAAAGTGGAGCTATGGCTCAGGTGGTAGAGTGCCAGGCTTGAGCAAAAAAGCTAATGGACAGTGACCAGTACAAGCAAAATCAAACAAACAAACCCTTCTTAGCCAGGCGCTCAAGCCTGTTACTCCTAGCTACTCAGGAGGCTGAGATCTGAGGATCCCAGTTCAAAGTCAGTCCGGGCAGGAAAGTTTGTGAGTCTTTTTTTTTTTTTTTTTTTGTCCCATCGTGGGGACTGAACTCTGGACCTGGGCACTGTCCCTCAGCTCTTCAGCTCAAGGCTAGTGCTCTACCACTTGAGCCACAGCGCCACTTCTGGCTTTTTTTTTTCTGCTTATGTGGTGCTGAGGAATGGAACCCAGGGCCTCATGCATGCAAGGCAAGTGCTCTACCACTGAGCCACCTTCCCAGCCCTGTGAGAGTCTTATCCCCAATTAACAACCAGAAAATCGGAAGTGGCACAAGTGCTCAAGTGGTAGAGCACTAGCCTTGAGCTGAAGAGCTGAAGGAGTTCGGGCCCCATACCATGACTGACAAAAAAACAACAAAAAAACCTTAATTGGAGGAAAGATAAAAATGGGTTAAATTGTTTTGTTTTTGAAAAAGCCAGTCACCAGTGGCTCAACCTGTAATCCTAGCTACTTAGAAAACTGAGATCTGAGGATCGCAGTTTAAAGCCTCCCTCAGCCTCAACAGCAAAGTCTGTGAGATGCTTATCTCCAAGACACTACTCAGAAAAAGCCAGAAGTGGCACTGTGGCTCAAGTGGTAAAGTGCTAGCTCAGGGACAGAGCCCAGGCCCTGAGTTCAAGCCTCGGACTGAAGAGGGGGGAAAAAAAAGATGTGCCAGGCACTGGTGGCTCACACCTATAATTCTAGCTACTCAGGAGGTTGAGATCTGAAGATCATGGTTCCCAGACAGTCCAGGCAAGAAACTTCATGAGACTTTTATCTCCAATTAACCACCAAAAAATTAGAAATGAAGCTGTGGCTCACAGTGGTAGAGTGCTATCCTTGAGCAGAAGAGCTCAGGAGAGCCCTGAGATCAAGCCCCACAACCAACAAAAAATAAATGAGAAAACCCTAGCAGTAACTTTACCCTGTTTCGTGGTATTTTATCAACTTCATTAATATCCTCCGAATGGCTTAAAATGGATATTATTACTTCTCAAAGCATTTTCACATATATATAACCTCAAATCTAAAGGAGACACTCAAAGAATTTGTCTATAATATTAGATAAAAGTCAGCAGATTAGATACTATTTTGAAAATAAACTATATAACTTATGGGTAGGGACAGGAAGGAAAAACTGGGAGAGAGCAAGGGAAAAGATGACATTGTCATAAAAAGAAATGTATTTATTACCCGACATGCAACTATAATCCCTCTGTACATCACCTTTATAATAATAAAAAATTGAATTTGCTTTTAAAGTCAGTAGAAACAATGTTTTCTAAATACCAAAGATGGATGTGGGTGTTGATGGCTCAGGCCTGTAATCCCAGTGTCTCAGATCCCAGCTTGGATCTGAAAGATCACAGTTAAGGTGCAGCCTGGGCAGAAAAGTTTGCTAGACTCTCTCTCCAAAATAACCAGCCAAAAGCAAGGATGAAGCATGGCTCAAGTGGCAGAGTGCCAGCCAAGCAAGCAAGCTGTCCAAATGTAAGAACCCCAGTACCACCAAAAAATAATATGGTTACTGATGAGACAACATTACAAATCAGGCTTTCTGCATTCCTTATCATTATAGTATGGTATTTATGTAGACAACATTATACTGTAAAAAACTAATGACAAGTGACTGTTTTCCAGATTGCTAGTCATCCAATACAACTAAGTCTCTTTACCAAAAAACAAACCCAAGATTGACAAGCTTTGTTCTGCTAAGCAGTTTACAGTAGTAATTATAACCTCCTTTACATTTCCATTCACAGACCTTTATTCATGCCACCATGACCCTTATAATTGAACCTTCATATCAACTTGTTTCCTTTCCAACTCCCAGTGTAAGTCCTTAAGGACAAATCATGTTACATGTTCATTTCCAAACTTCTAGGAAAACGCTTAATTTGCAATAATGTACCAGGATATACATAATGTGAAGAAAAGATAGTAGAAAAAAATTCTTAGAGAAAAACATTTCCTACACAGGGAACAGAAAAGGTTTCTATTTCTATTTCTCCTTGTTCTATTCCACCAAACAAAAATCAATTCTTTGGGTTTTTTTGTTTTGTTTTGTTTTTTTGATAAGTCATGGGGCTTGAACTCTAGGCCTGAGCTCTTCAGCTCAAGACTAGTACTCTACCACTTGAGCCACAGTATCACTTTCAGTCTTTTCTGTTTATGTGGTGCTGAGGAATCAAACACAGGGCCTCATGCAGGGAAGGCAAGGACTCTTCGCTGAGCCACCTTCCCAGCCCCAAAATTCAATTCTTGATAAAACAAATAAAGACAAGTATATACATCTGTAAGACAGAATAAGTTCAAAATGCACAACTTCTTGTAAGGAAAAGAAATCTTTGTAAGGAAAGCAAATGAAGGGGAAAAAAAAAACACCTTTCTCTTGCCTTCTAAGGAAAGGAGAACAAATAGAAGTTAAGAAGCAGAAATCCAAGTACAGCTAGGCATTGGTGGCTCATGCCAGTAATCCCAGCTACTCAGGAAGCTGAGATCTGAAGATCTAGGTTCGAGCTCAGCTCAGGCAGAAAAGTCCCTGTGAGACTCTTATTGCTAATTAACCACTCAAAAACTGGAAGTGGAGCTGTGGCTCAAAGTGATAGAGTGCTAACTTTGAACAAAAAAAGAGCTCAGGGGCAGCTCACAGGCCCTAAATTCAAGCCCACAATAAAAAATAAAAGAATCAAGAACACCTTAGTACTTAATCATGACTTTCCAAACTGATTTATCTACTCATTACAAATGCTGATCTATAAACACATACACATATCCATACATACAAAATAGTCTTACCTCTTTAATTAGAAGCTTAAAAACAGAAGGCACTTTCACAGCAATCTCATTTATTCCATAAAGCAATTTTCTATAACAGGAAAATACAATAATAGTGTTAGGTTGAATTATATAATAGTGTAATTTAAGAAAGGCATCGTATTAGATAAAGTTCAAACCACAGACTGTTCTTAAATTCTTGTTTCTAAAAGCCTGTGTTCTATGACTAAAATTCTCTACCTTGAAAAAAAATTTTGTGTACAATATTTAAACAAAGAAGTCAACACTAAGTAATTGCATGGTTTGCATTTTATTTCACTATCTCATGTCTTTACATTCATCGAGTTTTTCTCACTTGTCAATAATAAACCATGCTAGCACAGACTCTTTTCTCCATCCTTGAATAGGTCTTAACAAGATCTATATTACAATTAATTTTTTTTACAAAAGGTAAATCTGAGAATCCTGTACTATTTTTCTAACAAGGATATTGGTACTAAAAGTGTTGATTTCAAATTCCGTATATTTTAGAACACAACACTTTAAAAAAAACATTAGGGACTCACTTGCCTAGGACTGAGGCCCTATGGTTATCCCCAATTCTGCCAAAAAAAGAGAAGAGAGGGGAGGGGAGGGGAAAAGAGAAGGGAAGGGAAGGGAAAAGAGAAGGGAGGGGAGGGGAGGGGAAAAGAGAAGGGAAGGGAAGGGAAAAGAGAAGGGAGGGGAGGGGAGGGGAAAAGAGAAGGGAAGGGAAGGGAAAAGAGAAGGGAGGGGAGGGGAGGGGAAAAGAGAAGGGAAGGGAAGGGAAAAGAGAAGGGAGGGGAGGGGAGGGGAAAAGAGAAGGGAAGGGAAGGGAAAAGAGAAGGGAGGGGAGGGGAGGGGAGGGGAGGGAAAAAAGAGAAAAGAAAAAGAGGAAAGGAAATGGTTGCTTAAATCCTCCCACTTAATTCCTTATAATTGGACTTTCTATATGATATAGTAACTTTTGCCTTTTATACAGTTAAGTCTAAATTTTTTATTCTAGCCCTTTTTGGGGGGAGGGGGACATGCTATAGTTGTAATAGAAAATTTATAATTGAGCCAAACTAGAGTCATGACTCAAGCATTAAGGCACTGGATGATCAAGCTAGCTAAATAAAAATACACAGTCTTGAGTTAAAGCCCCAATACCAGTGCAGAAAAAAATATTATAATATGAAAATAACTTTTACCTTTAAACTAAGACACAGTGGCATACTTTTATGCTTTAACGAAGAATAACACAATGAAAAAAAGTATGGCTCCCAACTTGTGGTAAGTCTGAGCTCATGCTTACAATTCCAAGTATTTCAGAAAATCTAAGATGCTACCAACTTACAAAACATTCCACTATTTTATATATGATCAACATAAAACTTTGTTGAGCAAAGAATGGTACCTACCAACTATATGACACACCTCAATTTCAGAGAGCAAAATGCAGGAAGTTTTGCACCTTAGAGTTGATGAAATATGGTATAACTTCAAGAATATCACCTTCAACAAAGCTTTAACTTTCTGTAACTTTTTTCCTTTTTTCTTTTTTTTTTTTCTGCCAGTCGTGGGCCTGAACTCTGGGCCAGGGCGTTGTCCCTCAGCTCTTCAGCTCAAGGCTAGCACCCTACCATTTGAGCCACAGCACCATTTCCAGCTTTTTCTGCTTATGTGGTGCTGAGGAATAGAACTCAGGGCCTCATGCATGCAAGGCAAGCACTCTACCACTGAGCCACCTTCCCAGCCCAACTTTCTATAACTCTTAAACTGAGTTTTACTCAAATAAGATAGCAGTTGGTTCTCAACTACTAGTCAATAATCTTTAAATACCTGCTAATATATATATAAAATAATGGATAGGCTATATATACTCCTAAATAAAGGAATTTTGAGAAGAGGTCTAACTTTAGTTTGATAAAAATTACCTGTAGGCATGCATCCCCTTTGTCAGTCCTGCACTATGCTTTTCATAAATTGACGTACAAGAAACACCTTCATCCAGTCCCCTAAATAAATCCAAAGTTTTTACTTTAAACAAAGTTTCAAATATCCAAATTTCTTAATGCCTCATTTTTCTACATGCCTGATTTTAGAACCTCCTTCCAAACTTCTTAAAAATCCTTAACAAAAATGTAGAAATAACAGACGAGAATCTTTAAAGTCTCAAATTCTTAAGATAAACAATAATGGTCTAAATCTCAAACACAACAACCAAGTTATCAACTGCATTTATCAAATGAAAAGATGACAACTCAACTTTAATGTAGTAACATATTCCTTTAACATGGTGCCAAAACTGAGATAATAATTAAATTAATAAAATTTAAGGTAAAAAATGTAAGTAATTTGAGAATTCTAAACTACAGATTAAAAAGTTTTTATCAACATAGGTTCTCCTTTACAATATTAAGCCTAAAAGAAATCCTATTCATCATCTTCCATCTCCACAAAAGCAACAAAATAAATCTTTTCCTTAGCTAGTTGCATACCTAGGTTAAAAGGACAGAATTTTAAGTCAGAGTCAATGTCTAAGGCTTATCATAATTCTAACTAGCATCCAACTAACACATCTATTTTCCCAAAATATCTTAAATATACTTAACATTTTAATGGAGATACCAGCCAAACAACTCCAAAGCAAAGAGAATAGTAGACGTACTTAATTCTAATCCTTTTCCAAATAGGAAAGCTAAGTCTCATATTGATTTCACTGAGATAAGTTGAAACTTTGTAAGTATTCTATAACTGACAGAAATTACATAGAAAATATATTTAAAAAATTTTCCCCACTGAAATTGATAACCTTTCCAGAAGGCACCAAGAACCAGCATGCTCCAATATTAATGTTTTAGCAAAGTGGCAGCTTATTTACAATTTCATTTAAAGCAATAATTCTAAATCAAGATTTTTAGAATTCAGTATGTGAAAATGCTTCGGCTCATGTGTCTGATGAAAAATCTAGGAATTTATGTAAATATTCATGATTCTTGATTCTTCTGTTAGATTTAAGATATGTGAATGTTTATAATAACCCTTTGAACAAGAACAAAAAAACACTAAATCCTCAGCAAGGTAACACTGGAGGACTGCCTACGCCCAGTAATGTGGGGACAGTATAAATCCCATATTTTAAAGAAAAACATACAAATTCAGCAATTAGATGATGAACTCATCACACAAAAGATAAATTTTAAGAGATTAATCCTGTTTGTCCTACCCAAAGATGACCTGTTTGCCTATGCCCTATACTCTAGCTAAACAGTTTAAAAGTAAGTTTCTAACTCTCTATGACTTGACTTCTCAAAACTGAATGGGACTGCTAACAAATCAGGAAGTCATGATTCAGATACTCGAAAACATAGGGGCTGTAAGTGTGGCTCAGTGGTACAGTCCCTATTTATTAGTATTCTTGAGTCAATATCTAAGTTTGATCTCCAACACAAGCACACCATAAAAAATATCTAAGCGTTGCCAGGCGCTGGTGGCTCATGCCTGTAATCCTAGCTACTCAGGAGGCTGAGATCTGAGGATCATGGTTCAAAGCCAGCCCAGACAGGAATGTACATGAGACTCTTATCTCCAATTAACCACCAGAAAACCAGAAGTGGCACTGTGGCTAAAGTGGAAGAATGTTCTTGCCTTAAGCTGAAGAGCTCAGGGACAGTACCCAGGCCCAGAGTTCAAGCCCTAAAACTGACAAAAACAAAACAAAACATCACATCTAAGTCAGCTGAGTGCTGGTGGCTCGGTCTTTAATTCTTGCTACTCGGGAGGATGAGAGCTGAGGGTGAAACCAGTGCAGGCAGGAAAGTCCAAGTAAGATGGCTCAAAGTTGTAAAGCACTAGTCTTGAGCAGAAAAGCTAAGGGACAACACACAGACCCTGAGTTTAAGATCCCCAACACACACAGACACACACACACAAATATGTATGTCAAAACTTAAGGTACAGATATACTCAAATTCTCTTTGAAGTAAAAATGAAAAAGCAATTAGTCTTGGAGGATTTTGTTATCACAGTGCTGCTAAAGGCTTTCACCATGTATTCCTCCCAGTGTGGCTTCAAACTTGAGATCCCATGCCTCAGCCTCCCAGGTACTGGAATTACAAGTATAACACACCTGGATTATTTCTAAATTTTATGTAAAATTTAGGTACAATTTCCTTTAAAAAAAAAACACAGTAACTCTTCAAATAACACTGGTGAATTATCAGGGAATACAGTTACACAAAAACTTCCTTAATTTTATGTAACACTAGAACAAATTCTCTTTTTAGTGTACATTTATAATATGGTACAAGCAAAAGAAAGGTACTTACTTTAAGAAATCAAAATTGTGAATGGTATCATTCCAGAAATATTTTACACTATGGTGGGTGAAATAACGAATCTGTAGAATATACACAAATGTTACAAAGAACTTATCATTGCTTATTATAATATGTAATGTTTCTTCTATTAATACCTAAACTTAGTGATATTTTATATGCATATAAAAATGTTATCTTAGGCAGTAACTACAAAGTATAAGCTATATGACAGTATAAAGTGTTAACTGGTTTTAAAGAAAATTTGACACTGATCACAATACCTGTTGTGACTGAGTCTGTGAATATTTATTCATTTCATGGCTAGTATCTTCAGCAGGATTCTCAGTTAAATGGACTGCATGGCCATTTGAAATCTTATTAGCTATAGATTTTGGATTAACAAATGGGTGACTTTCCAGAGAAAGAAAGCGAATTTTTGCACAAAACCACATTTTGAATTCATCCTTAGGAGAACGAGAAAAAGGTCAAGAATCAGTTATATATATACATATACACATACACACACATTACAAAACTGCCTATATTTTCATTTAATTCCCATTCTTTACATATTTAATCATCTCTTATTGAAAAAGCATCGTTTGGAGTCTTTAACTCCCATTACCTACAATGAGGAACAGGAAATGTTTCTTTTTTTTTCTATTTTTTCCCTACTTTATCCTGTTGTACTAAAATAAATCCTTGATAGATTTTTTTAAAAAGCCTCATTTCCTACTCACTAAACTTCAAAAGATGAATCAATTCAAACATACTTTCATTGCTCACCAATTTTATACTTCACCAGTTTAATAAATACTAGTCTATTCCATTGAATATTACAATTCCTTAATTGACCCACCTACATATGAACACTAGATATTAAAACCTCTCATAAAATGCTAATCCAATTAATTAAAAAAAAACTCCTGAGATATAGGAGCATCATACATTAGATAGGCAGCTAGTCTATCTGAGGCATAGTCCAATCAGTGGAGATCTGGGCTCTAATCCTAAAGTGCCAGTACCTTAAAAGGTTAAGTCTTAACTCTCAGGGTAAGCTAGGTCAGTATTCAATTTTCACAAGGAAAAAGAGAGAGGAAAAGAAAGAGAGTGAGAGAAAGGAACTCAGAACAACCTCTAAGGGTTATCAAGAGCTATAAAAGGAAGTGAGTAACCTGATCATCTTTAAGATTTCCTTAAATTCTAGTCATTATAAAAATTTTCACCTCAGTTAGGCACTGGAAACTCATGACTATAATCCCAGCTACTCAGGAGGCTTAGATCTGAAGATTACAGTTCAAAGCCAGCCTAGGCAGGAAAATCCATGAGACTTTTTACCTCCAATTAATCACTAGAAAACCAGAAGTGGCACCATGGCTGAAAGTGGGAGGCACTAGCCTTGAGCAAAAAAAAGCTCAGGGATAGTGCCCAGGCCATGAGTTCAAGCCCCATCACCAACCAAAAGAAAAAAAATTAACTTCAAATAGATATTTTATAAATATTAACTAGAGAAAGATTCTTCATTATCTCCTAGCAATTGTGTTCCACTAAATATTACTTTGAACAAAGCACATGCAAAATCATTATTTTACTCCTGGAATATTCAATAAATGCGTGGACTTACAGTAGTCCTCAGCAGCACCACTTCACAGTCTTTAATTGCAGCTCTGATACAGGTTGCTTTCACCCGCCACTCTGGCATCCAGTAGAGGAGCAGGAGGAGAAACCCACCAGTGCAAATCACTCCTAAAGAAACTATGGCAAGTTTCCAGCGACTCAAATTATAACCATAAATCTCCTGCATGAACACAGTAATCACATAATAATTATCAAATGATACAGCAAATGAATTCACACTTTCCTTGTTTCCAAAATTGTCTTAAAGTATCACAAACTAAATATTTAGTCATAAACTAAGTATTTTTAATCTATAATTCACCTTTAAACTTTGTTTCTAATAACTTCTAGTCTAAATTACACTTTTAATAGTAAAATTTGTTAGTATTTACACTTTATGGTTTTATTACTGATCTGCTTTATAAGTTCTTTCCCATTAACAGCATATTCTTTAATATGTTCTTACTTTTTATGTTTTAGTAATTCTTCCAGAATATACATTGCTACAAACTAAATTTCTAAACTTCATTTTGGAATAATTTCACATCTGCAGAGAAGTTACAAAAATATTAGTTTTTGTTGTTCTTGATGTTTTGCTAGTAGTGGGACCTAGTATTTACTCAGCTGGATCTCTACCACTTCAGCCATACTTTTGGTTCTTCTGTTTGCTGGTTAGTTTTAGAGGGAGAGACTTTCCTGCCTGGATGGCCTCGAACCAGCACCCTCCAGATCTCAGCCTTCTGATTGGCTAGGATTATAGGCATGAGCCTCTAGTACTCCAATTATTATAGAGCTCTTATAGATCTTTAGACCTCTTGTCCAGTTTCCCCTAATGTTAGGATCTTGGTACTCTTGGCTAGGCAGGCACTCTACTACTACTTGAGCCACAACTTAGCCCCTCCCCTTTTATGTTTTAGTTTCTCTGTGTGTGTGTATATGTGTTGCAGGGGTGACCTGAGGCTCAACTCAGGGTTTAACACTGTTGTCCCTGAGCTTTTATTCCTCAAGACTAGGTGCTCTCTACTTGAGTCCCAGCTCTATCTACTTTCAGCTTTTTAGTGGTTAATTTGGGATAAGAGTTTCATGAACTTTCTTGCCTTTGCTGGCTTTGAACTAGAATCCTCAGATCTTGGCCTCCTGAGTAACTAGGATTGCAGTAGTGAGCTACTGATGTCCAGTCTTTATTTTTCAGATAGTATCTCATCATTTTGCCTGGGTCTGGCTTCAGATTCTGATCCACTTACCTGTTCATTCATGCTAACTTTTTGCTAGGGCTGGCTTCAAACTGATCCTCTCAATCTCCACCTTTAAGCGAGTATCTGGGATTACAGGTATGAGCCACTGCACCCAGGCATAGAAATGGTCTCATTACAACTACCATAGGGATTTCCAGATGTAACAAATCAAAATGCAGAGGTCTTAAATTTCAAATAAGAAATGAATTTTTTGTCTATCTCATAAAACATTTGAAACATATGCCAAAAATTTATTCCTTGGTATTTGAAATTCACATTTAAAACATCTTTTATTTTACCTGACATAGCCCCACTCTAGCTCCATAACTAAAACAAGGTTTTTTTGTTAGTGTTTTTCCAATTAAGTTGGTTTTTCAACTATACTAAAACTGAAAATCTTTTTTTACAGTATTTTAAAATATTTATTAAAGAAATCAAAAGATAAAAAAATCTTTATCGATTTTTACAAAATACATTGCAAACGGCAAAATGGTGAGACAACGCCAATGCAGCAGCGATACTCACAAGACAACATGTTGGCAATGAACTTTACAACTTCAGAGGGTGCATTGTGGGAGAGGGAAAGTGGGAGAAAAATGAGGGAGGGGGTAACAGTGCTTGACAAGAAATGTACTGACTACCTTATATAACTGTAACCACTCTGTACATCACCTTGACAATAAAATTAAATTTAAAAAAAATTTTTTAAAGAAAAAAATACATTGCAAACATGTTTCATCAGATACTGTAAACTGAAAATCTTTATTAGGGATTTTATTTTATTATTAGCTAGTGTAATATCTTCAATTACCAAATGCCAAAGCATACTTCTCCAAGTTTTAGCCATAAGAAATGAATTACATTTAAGCCAACAAATACAGATACTACTACATAATCTCAATTCAAAAACACAGGATAAGAGGGAAAAAAAAAAACACCTCACTGACTTTTTTTTTCCAGTCATGGGGCTTAAACTCTCTGAGCTTCTTTTGCTCAAGGCTAGCGCTTTACCACTTGAACCACAGCGCCACTTCCAGCTTTTTCTGTTTATAAGGTGCTGAGGAATCAAACCCAGGGCCTCATGCATACAAGACAAACACTCTACCACTGAGCCACCTTCCCAGCCCCTCTACTGAGATTGTAAACTGTACTTTTCTACTTTCTATGAAAAAATATCACATACTTCACAAGTAAAGCATGAAAGCTGATTACCATTTCATCTTCTTGACCCTGGTTGATAGTCTTCCTTTCTTCTCTGTCCATATCTACAGTGATTTGAAAAGTTTGTGCTTCACAACACTTGAAGATAACTGAGGGAATAAACAAATGTTGGTGAATTTTTTTTAAATCTCAATAGACTTAACTTCATTCTACAATTGCCTTAAAGTATTCTGACTTTTTAAAGTCCCAATAACTATTTAACTTCATTCTACAATTGTCTTTGAAAATATTTTAGTTAAATAGTAATTCTTCCAAGACAATGTTGAATACTTCCTAATTTTCTTCTATAGCTTTTTTTTTTTTCCAGAGCTGAGGACCGAACTCAGGGCCTTGTGCTTGCTAGGCGGGTGCTCTTCCAGTGAGCTAAACCTCCAACCCCTTCCTAATTTTCTTATAATACAAGTCCATTTGATATAATTAAGTTGGTTCTCTTGGCAATTCAACAGTATGTTAACTAAAACTAAGAACATTGCATTGATACACCTATACTTGCTATAGACTTGATTCAGAACAATTTAAATTCTAAGAAAACCTATTATAAAATCGTCCTTTCTCATTCCCCAGATTCAAGAAGTAGTCTTAAATTTAACCCCTTGATTTAAAATGCTTTATAGAATTCAACTTATGCTTTGAACTAGAGTAAAGAATTAACAACACATCAACAGGGAAAACAACTCCAAAACCTCTCAAGATTATTCATCACCCAACCGATGCTTGCTTAGCAGTAATACCATGGCAATTCCAGGTCAAGAGTCCATAATTACTATGGCAGGAACACTCTTACTGAGAACACTTAACTGACCACCTATCCCAATTCCAAGTTCACTAAGAAAACTTCCAATGGTCTTAAACTACCCATGGAGTTTGGCTAGGGAGAAAACTCACAAGCCTCACAAACATATTTTTCCATATTTTTCTGCAATTCAATTACATCTTCAACAACCTTTTCAAGATTTGCAAAGTACAAAACAATGCCATTTTGTTTCCAATTGTTTTTGCTTCTTAGGAAACATGCATCTCATCCCTTATTTGCAATAACTAATATATGTCTAGAACAAGCAGAAAAGGTCAAAAGCTATGTACATATGATCATATAAGGATGATGTGAAGCGAAATGAACCCCAAGATAAGGACAAAAGTGGTTTTTTCTTTCTTGCTCGTTTTTAATTTATTTATAATGTACTATTTGATTTTTTTTGTTTGTTTCTTACGTATGTTCTTCCCCCGTGGTATAATCCCTGTTTTCACTGTATTTGATTCTGGTGCCCTGAATGTTGTATATACATTTTTCTAATTTGGGGAAATAACAAAATGCTGAAATAAGGATATAAGTTGACCCCTGTAAACAATGAGAGGTACAAGACGTATGTTGAAAATGAACTTTACAACTTTGGGGGAGGGAGGGTAGGGTGGAGTTGGAGAGGGAAGGGATGGTAGGGGAAAAACAGAGGAGGTAACAATGTTCGATAGGAAATGTACTCATTACCTTACTCTTGTAACTGTAACCCCTCTGTACAGTATTTTTACAATAAAAAACATTTTAAAAAAAGAAAAAGAAAATACGCATTTCAAGAAAATCTTACCTAACATGTAAGCTTATCTATTTAAATAGATACATCCTTATCTATATATCTTCCCATCGAGGAAGGGCTCGACTAACAAGGAGAATGAAAGAATATGAAATACATAATTTGAAGCTATGAAAACAAAACAATGAAACCTGTTAAAAATTGTTTTGGAAAGGGGGAAGTGACCTAAAAAAAAAAAAAGCAAGCTAATTGAAAAAAAAATAAAAAAAGAAACAAACCAAACACCAGTGGCTCACGCCTGTAATCCTAGCTACTCAGGAGGCTGAGATCTAAGGATCTCAGTTCAAAGGTAGCCAGGCAGGAAAGTTCATGACACTATTCTCTCCAATTAACTACCAGAAATCCAGAAGTAGTGTTGTGGATCAAGTGGAAGAATGCTAGCCTTGAGCAAAAAATGCTCAGGCATAGTGCCCAGGCCCTGAGTTCCAGCACCCAAAAAACAAAAACAAAACCACATACATTCATGAAGGTAATCCTTCTTGCCTTCATAGGAAAGAACTGCCTGGAGATGCTCAAAACTTGTCGCTGTAACTTTATTCTCACATATAGATAACACTGACTTCATTAGAAGTGGGGGAATCTAGTCAGAAGGCTCCCTGTAGAGTATGGAAAATTCCTAGGGATCAATTTAGTCTAAACAAATTGTTAGAGGCAAATGAACTAAATTTCTCCACAATTTCTTCAGAGTACAAAGAAACTTCAGCATTTCCATTTAACATGTCAGAAACCATCTACCCAACTTTGCACAAAATATTATTGTTGTAATCAGGATGGATAATTTTAGCAATGATTTGTTAAGTCATGCTAATTACAGCCAGTGATTTGTGCATCCCAAGGTTCCACCAACCAAGATCAGAAATATTTGAGGGGAGAAAACTCTGAATTTGTACTAAACATATATAGACCTTTATCTTGCCATTATTTCTTAAGAACTACTCATAAAGCACTTTCATTGAATGAGGGATAAGTACTTGACAGATGTCTTAAGACACAAAGCGGGGGCTGGGAAGGTGGCTCAGTGGTAGAGCGCTTGCCTTGCATGCCTGAGGCCCTGGGTTCAATTCCTCAGCACCACATAAGCAAAAAGAAAAAAGCCGGAAGTGGCACTGTGGCTCAAGTGGTAGAGCGCTAGCCTTGAGCTGAAGAGCTGAGGGACAGCACCCAGGCCCAGAGTTCAAGCCCCACGACTGGACCCCCCCCCAAAAAAAAGACACAAAGGTAGGGCATGCAAAGCGAAAATAAAAATACTACACCATATTATATATGGGACTTAAGCAGCCTCAGAATTTGGTATCTGAATAGAATCCTCAAATCAATACCCACAGATACCAACAGACAACTTTATTTAAAATATCAGGATTTTGTTTGTTTTCTGTTTGTTTTGGTTTTGAGACAAGATCCCACTAAGTAGCTTAGAATGGCCTGAAACTCACTTTGTCTTTGAGGCTGGCCTTAAACTAGAAATCCTCTGGCCTCAGCTTCCCTTATTGTTGGATCACAGGCATGTAGCACCAAGCCTGGCAAACTTACCAGTTTTAATCTATAATTCAATTATAAATAGATATAACCCAGATAGACAAAATCTCTTGTACCATCCACAATCATTTGTATAAAAGAGTGAGTTTGAATCCAAAAAAGTTTGAGTTGCTATTACCTCCCTATTTCAGATGCTATAATTCCATTTATGGCCAGTTTGGCACATGGCAGGTAGTCGGAAACACTTGCTTCAATAAATGACCTGATAAGTATAAAGAGCCAAGTAAAAGTCAGATGAAAAATTTTAATCTCATACATTATCTCTCCACATATATCATCAACCAAATAATCAATGAAAAACACTGGGCTCCGTGTCTTTGTGGAAATGGGAAAGTCTTAAAGATATATGATCCAGCTCCTCTAAAAAAAATTGTTAGGTTTTTATTTTTTTATTTATTTTTTTTGGGGGGGTCCAGTACTGGGGCCTGAACTCTGGGCCTGCACGCTGTCCCTCAGCTCTTCAGCTCAAGGCTAGCGCTCTACCACTTGAGCCACAGTGCCACTTCCGACTTTTTTCTTTTTGCTTATGTGGTGCAAAGGAATCGAATCCAGGGCCTCATGCATGCAAGGCAAGCGCTCTACCACTGAGCCACCTTCCCAGCCCCAATTGTTAGGTTTTTAAAAAGAGGTAGCCGAGTAAGAACAACACCACACACGTGGTATTCAGGTAAGGGATAGGTTTGTTTAGTAGACCTGCTGGAACCAGGCAAGGTTGGCACTCCACGAGGCTGGCAAAAGAGGGCTGGCAAAAGAGAGCGTCTGGTCCTGGGTTAGGCCTTATATTGGGGGGGGGGTGTCCAGGTAAAGGGAAGTGGGACCAAGTAAGAGGTGGGACCAGGTGGGAGAAAGGTGTGGCCACATCAGATTCAGATATGACCTCAGCGGATGCAGATGTGACCTCTTCCAGGTGTCCCAGTTGCCTAGGTAACGCAGGCACTGGGTGGGGTCTGCTCGCCATCCAGGAATGGACCTTACACAAATTACATTGCCATTCAAAAATCTTTGGGTAGCCCAGTGCTGGTGGCTCAACACCTGTAATCCTAGCTATTCAGGAGGATGAGATCTGAGGATCACAGTTAGAAGCCAGCCAGGGCTTATCTCCAATAAACTACTCAAAAATGGGAAGTAGTGCTGTGACTCAAGTGGTAGAAAGTGAGCCTTGAGCACAAAGAGCCTCAGGGACAGCACCCAGGCCCAGAGTTCAAGCCCCACAGTGACCAAAAAATAAACAAACAAATAAACAAAACCTTTGAGTAATTTAAGAACAACTTCAAAGGTTGGGAATGTAGCTTAGTGGTAGAGTGCTGTCTAGCATGCATGAAGCCCTTGAGTTCCATTCCTCAGTACCACATAAACAGAAAAGCCAGAAGTAGTGCTGTGGCTCTAGTAGTAGAATGCTAGCCTTGAGCTAAAGAAGCTCTGGGACAGCGCCCAGGCCCTGAGTTCAAGCTCCAGGACTAGCAACAGCAGCAGCAACAACAACAAAAAAAAGAACCACCTTCTCAGTTTTGGGCAGTGCTTGGGCCCTGAAGCATCCTATTATTCCAATGTGGTAATAATGATCCACTAAATCAATTTGACTTGAGGCAGAAAAATTCTCAAAGGCTACCTACTTTGGATTTTTAAAAAATAAAGCAAGTCCAAACTCTTTCTCTATGAAAAAGATCTGCAGTCATTGTTTGCATGTATCATAGTGGAAGCCACCTAAAAAAAAAAAATCAAAAACTAAAAAACCTACAGCCTGGGGCTGGGAAGGTGGCTCAGTAGTAGAGCGCTTGCCTTGCGTGCATGAGGCCCTGGGTTCAATTCCTCAGCACCACATAAGCAAAAAGAACAAAGTCGGAAGTTGCAGTGTGGCTCAAGTGGTAGAGTGCTAGCCTTGAGCTGAAGAGCTGAGGGACAGCGTGCAGGCCCAGAGTTCAGGCCCCAGGACCGGACCCAAAATAAAAAACCTATAGCCACTGTAAGCTGTGGAACCTGAACCTAAAGCATCCCAATATTCATGGTAAGATGTAAGAGGGACCCCCCACACACACACACAAAAAAAAAGTGCAATAAAATGACAAATTCTTTCCACAGTAGTTGAAAATTATAAACAGATTCAAGTTCAACTAATACTAGGCAAAAAAAAAAAAAACCTAAGCAAACTGCTTCCCAAAAAAGTGCAAGAAAAAAAAAAAAACTAAAAGCAACTAGAAAGAAAAAAAAAGCATTTAGATAAGAATGACATTATGGGGGCTGGGAAGGTGTCTCAGTGGTAGAGTACTTGCCTTGCATGCATGAGGCCCTGGGTTCGATTCCTCAGCAACACAAGCAGAAAAAAAAAAGCCAGAAGTGGTGCTGTGGCTCAAGTGGTAGAGTGCTAGCCTGGAGGTGAAGAGCTGAGGGACAGCGCCCAGGCCCAGAGTTCAGTCCCACTACCGGACCCCCCCCACAAAAAAAAGAATGACATTATGCTGTTGTATACTGCTGAGAGCTGTGAGACTATATTCTATAGTCTGCATCCTTGCAAACTGATTCCAGAGTGGCAGAAGGGCCCAATCCCGGAGAGACTCTGGAACTAAAAATAGTAGGTGGATAGCAGGTAGGGTACTGACAGGCAGGTGCAAGCTGTTGACTGGGTAGTTTAGAGGCAACTCCATGGATTCTACCATGGGGAAGCAAAGGGGCAACTTGAGCTGGGTTTCAAGACTGCTTTGCCAATTGGTGCTGCCAGAAACCAATGTGTGCTCCAAGTGTAAGTTGTTTCCAGTCAGGTACCAGCTAACTCCTGTAATCCTAGCTACTCAGGAGACTGAGATCTGAGGATCCCAGTTTGAAGCCAGCCTGGGCTCATTAAAGTCAATGAGACTCTTCTCTCCAATTAACCACCAATTTTTTTTTTTAAGTGGAACTCTGAATCAAGTGGTAGAGTGCTAACCTTGAGCAAAAAAGCTCAGGCCCTGAGTTCAAGCCCCAGGAACAAACACATAAATACACACACACACACACCCCAAAAGTTGATTCCAGAAGCTCTAAAAGTAGACTTGAGGATTCTACTATTGCAAGAACTAGGAGATAAACATTTACTTTCTGACCCTGCCACTAAGGATCCTGCTGTTTGACATTGCCCATTTATAAGAAGATGAGCATACTAGCAATTCCAGTGAAATGACACAAATTCCCAAAGATATTGGGAAGTGTATGCCAAGAGAATCCTATTATGTGGCAGTTGTATTTATAAGGTTACATAACAGCTCTTCAAGAAGCATAAATATTGACAACTCTGACTCCATAAAAGGCTCAAGTCCACTGCTCAACCTACTATATAGCAGTACTTTGGGCAAACTCTTTAATTCATGTAACTTTTGTTGTTGGTTTTCGAATCTTACTCTTCTACATCCTTATCTTTTAGCCTTGCTTACAAATAATGTCTCACTTTTATAAATCCTATTTTTCCCGTGTAAGAAATTTTATCAGATCAGTAGGCACATGTTTATAATTTTAAAGAACATCTATTAAAACTTAATGTTTTCATTAAGGCCACATACTTACAACTACTTAAAAACTTTTCTACTATATCTTGACTAAGTTCATCTTAGTCTATCCTACCAATATTCTGATCTCCCACAATTAAAGAACATAGCAAAAACTACTTTGATTATTTATAAATCAATTTTAACAACCTATTTTCATACTTTTCTAAATTATTGACCATTCAAGCCCCACGACCGACAAAAAAAAAAAATAAAACTATATAGAGCACTAAATTATTGACCATATCATTACTTTATCCAGAATTGAATTGCTTTTTAAGTAAAATCCTTTTCCTATAAATTTTGCCATAGTTAGTAAATTGTGAAAAATAATTTAAATGTAAAACTGCTCGTTAAGTCAACTATTACTCACTTTAAGCATATTATATACATCATAGGAAATAAACAAGAATTCACTCTTCACCTAAAGTTTTAAAGAACTCCAAAATAACAATTTTCCAACATACTTAAATTTAAAACATATACATATCATAAATGTTTACTTAAAATTTGAAAACATGTACATAAATAGAAAGCCTCTAACATTTCAGTGACACCACAACTATATTAAAAAAATGAGATACACTGCTTATCAAAATGTGTATTATCAAAATGCATATTATTCTCACATAATCAGATATTTAAAGCATTAATAGCAAAACTTAAAATAATACTTAAAGTGTAGCTTTAGTGATTTGCTAGAGCATATGTGTTAAAGTCAATCTCACCATCACAAAAAATAAAAGAAATTTTTCTTACCAATAGCACTATACCATCATTCCTCAAATGCTGACACAGGGGCTTTCAGAAGCTGGCTCTTTAAAATAAAAACAAAACTAAGCATAAAAATCCATTCAAGTTTGAGAACTGTATGTCAAATACTTCTTTTTAAACTGCTTTAAAAATGATTAAGGCATCTGAATTTAGAATTTTAAAAAAAAATTTATACAGGCTTTTAAGAGATGTATTCTTCTGCTGACACTGGCAGAGCTATTATCTGAATAACCCTATCTTGCTAACTCACTGAAGTTCCAATTCCACAGCACGCGGCAGAGTCTTGATGTTATCTAAATAGCAAAGAGCTTATAGGCTATTGTGCTTAACCAAACCCTTCCTTGAGTTTACAATGAATTTGATTTGCTGTTTAAAAGAAAAAAAAAAAGCAGTACTGGACAAAGTGACGCTACCAGGAATAAATATCACTAATAAATCTCACTTGTTTTCCTTTAAGTTTACTTCCCCCACCCCGTATTATGTAATCACTAATTAGGACTTTGGGTAAGCTTTAGCCTAGGCTAAAAGTTAATCAAATCGCACTTCCTAAAACAAGATTAGCTGATTTCCTCAGGTTATCTTTGTTTCAAACCTGAACTTTTTATGAGCTACAACATAAACACTGAGATGTAATGTAGCTAGGGTTCAGTGGAAAGCCACTTGCCTAACAGTAATACTGTAGTAGTTAACTATATAGAGTTTTGAGTTCTTAAAAAAAGATAATCTGCATAGTTCCCTAGAATTCCAAGTAGATATCCACAAAGTAACACTGAGGGGCTGGGGAGGTGGCTCAGTGGTAGAGCACTTGCCTTGCATGCATGAGGCCCTGGGTGCAATTCCTCAGCACCACATAAGTAAAAAGAAAAAAGCCGGAAGTGGCGCTGTGGCTCAAGTGGTAGAGCGCTAGCCTTGAGCTGAAGAGCTGAGGGACAGCGCCCAGGCCCAGAGTTCAGGCC
>NW_012267261.1:6018866-6040313 GCF_000151885.1 Dipodomys ordii
TGGGGCCTGAACTCGGGGCCTGGGCGCTGTCCCTCAGCTCTTCAGCTCAAGGCTAGTGCTCTACCACTTGAGCCACAGTGCCACTTCCGGCTTTTTTTTTTTGGTTATGTGGTGCTGAGGAATCGAACCCAGGGCCTCAGGCATGCAAGGCAAGCGCTCTACCACTGAGCCACCCTCCCAGCCCTTCTAATGGTATTTTAAGTTTGTAACTTGCATTTTTGTAGTCTTCAAACTATGTTACACCTCAGGACACCTTGTATTGTTAAAAATCCTGCCACTTCATTTTGTAGTTCTGGCTTTTAGTTAAAAGTAAGAACATTTGCCAAAACTAAAGATTTTTAAAACCAAGGAAGGTGGGGGAAGAAAGCTGTCAGTGGGGCCGGACTCTGGTGGCTCACACTTATAATCCTAGCTACTCAGGAGCCTGAGATCTGAGAATCACGGTTCAAAACCAGCCTGGACAGGAAAGAGCAGGAAAGTCCATGAGACTCTTATCTCCAACAAACCACTAGAAAACCGGAAGTGGCACTGTGGCTCAAGTGGTAGCTTGCTCGCCTTGAGCTGAAGAGCACAGGGACAGTGCCCAGGCTCAGAGTTCAAGTCCCACTACCAACCAAAAAAAAGAAGAAAGAAAATTGTCAGTGGGTGGGTACTAGCAGAAGGGGGGCTGGGCTGATAGGAAGGGTAGGAGTTGAATAATGAAGAAATAAATTGCAACTATGAAAAAGGAACAATGAAACTTTTGGGAGGCTTTTTTGAATGGAGAGAAAAGGAGAATAATAGGAGAAGTCAGCTTGTAATGCAGGGTAAACATGGATACAGATGTAATAACAAAATCCCCCCTCTGTATACAAGCCAATAATCTTTATTTTTTAACTTTTAAAAACCCACATTTAAGGACCACACAAGCAAAAGGTGTTTGTTTCACCACTGCTAGCCAGCATTCTGATTATTTTCAGATGTATAGCTTTTACACCAACTAGATAACCCATAATACAGTTCTCTCCTTCATAACAAAAAAATTATTCCCAAATGCATATAAAAATCTTAACATGGGCTGGGAAGGTGGCTCACTGGTAGAATGCTTGCCGTTCATGCATGAGGCCATGGGTTTGATTCTTCAGCACCACATAAGTAGAAAAAGCCATAAGTGGCGCTATGGCTCAAGCAGTAGAGGGCTAACCTTGAGCTAAAGAGCTGAGGGACAGTGCCCAGTCCGAGAGTTCAGGCCCACAACCGACAAAAAAAAAAATCGTAACACTTATATGAAATTAAATAAATCTGACTCTTCCAACTACATTGAAATTGTCACAACTCCTTATGAGAGCAAAACTCAAACTTCAGCTCCTAATAATAAAAATGACATAATATAACTTAATGAATACATGGAAATTTTACAAGGATACCCGCTAAATTTTAACAAAGCTCTACTCAATGCCCATTTTATCACTTCCCATCTTGGACTTTCTCTTATAATACAAGCTTTTGTTTCTCTGTTTAGGCTCAAGGAAGACCATTGTATCCAATATACACCAAACCAAGACTGTATTTACATTTGTAAAGTGAAGTCTTTGTATAATTATACTTTTTTGTATGTAACAAAACAATGTGTTAGCTATAACAAAATAAACTATAATTAGGAAAAATATTATAATTACATGTACTGAGATCAATATGAAGAACAAGTTAGGACTGCATTATATTATCCTTATGTAAATATATATATATATATATATTTCTTTTATTATACATACTTTAGGGGGAAAAAAATCAGTCCTTTCATTCAGAGGCACTCCATGTGATAGACTGTCATCAAGAGACAAAATAGTGGCTTTGTATAACCGTACAGTACTTGGTGAAGATAGGAAACTTGGGGCTGGGAAGGTGGCTCGGTGGTAGAGTGCTTGCCTTGCATGCATGAGGCCCTGAGTTCTATTCCTCAGCACCACATAAGCAAAAAGAAAGAAGCCAGAAGTGGCGCTGTGGCTCAAGTGGTAGAGTGCTAGCCTTGAGCTGAAGAGCTGAGGGACAGCGCCCAGGCCCAGAGTTCAGGCCCCACGACCAAACCCAAAAAAAAGATAGGAAAGTTATCTTTGGACTAAGAAATGATTTCTACATTTTATTTTCCTTTTAAAAAAAAGGAGCAGTTGCATTTTTAAAGTATCTACATTGTGTTCAAAGGCTGTTTCAGTTACTCAAACTACTTAAGTCCCAATTTTTCCCTAAATATTTTTCATGTATGTGGCTTTTTTCAAAACTCCACATTCAAACAAAAATGAAAAGCACAGAAAGTGGAGTTGGAAATGTGGCTTAGTGGTAGAGTGCATGAAGCTCTAAGTTTGATTCCTCTGTACCACATAAACAGAAAAAGCTGCAAGTGGAGCTGTGGCTCAAGTAGTAGAGTACTAGCCTTGAGCAAAAAGTAGCTCAGGGATGTGGCTCAAGTGGTAGAGCGCTAGCCTTGAGCTGAAAGACAGCGCCCCGGCCCAGAGTTCAGACCCCATGACCCGACCCAAAAATAAAAAAAGTAGCTCAGGGAAGTGCCCAATCCCTGAGTTCAAGCCCCGAGGCAAGGAGAGTGGGGTGGGGGAAAGAGCACAGAAAGTCAAACTTAACTTGTCCATATAGCTACTAATACAACATGAAGTATTATGCAAGTTCCTTCACCTGCCTTAGCCTCAACTTCTCTGAGGCAGGTAAAGATTCCAACTAAGAAAAAGTTTTGCCCTATACTGTCGTTGTACACTCTTTCACCCCTAGATGGCAACCCAACACTGGTAAGGAAAAGTGCTGTTTTAGCAAGCATTAGTAGAAGAACATCTACAATTATGTAAAGAAATCGAAAGTGATTAAGATAAGAAATTCGGGGTTGGGAAGGTGGCTCAATGGTAGAGCGCTTGCCTTGCATGCATGAGGCCCTGGGTTCAATTCCCCAGCACCACATAAGCAAAAAGAAAAAAAGCCAGAAGTGGTGCTGTGGCTCAAGTGGTAGAGTGCGCTAGCCTTGAGCTGAAGAGCTGAGGGACAGCGCCCAGGCCCAGAGTTCAGGCCCCACGACTGGACCCAAAAAAAAAAAAAAAAAGATAAGAAATTATATGTAAGATATCTTAGTACCACTGGATATCCTGATGTGACAAAGGAGTTTCTTTTTTAAAAGAGCCACTGAATTCATATCCCTCAACAGAAAACTATGTGAAGCAGTAAATAATAATGGGGAGAAGAAAGGCAGGTATATTATTATTCCCTTTATACAAAAGCCTACTGCCCGGCATGGGGATCCTTCCTTTTAATTCCACTTGGAAGGCTGAGGTGGGACGACCATTTGTGGCCAGGGCTCAGAACCAGCCTCAACAATATATAACAAGACACTGTCTCAAAAAAAAAAAAATCTAGATTACTTCCAAGTATCTGAAGCTACAATTCAAGTATGTTAACAATACTGCAGAGCAAAGAAGGGGCTAACAGTAAAACTCAAAGAAAACATATATCTATTAGAGGGTTATTAAGTGGATTCATGTATAAAATTATTGTAAAACAACATCTGTCCATTAAAAAACAAAAAGGAAAGGAGTGAGGGAAACAAAGGCCTCTTAACACATTAAGTAAGTCTTAGCTGGACACTGTTGTCTCATGCTTGTTATCCAAGCTAGTCAGAAGGCTGAGATTTGAGGATCATGGTTCAAAGATAGCCAGCGCAAGCAATTTCATGAAATTCTTATCTCAAATAAACCAAAAGGCTGGAAGTGGAGCTGTGGCTCAAGCAGTAGAGTGCTGGCCTTAAGCCCAAAAGCTCAGGGACAGCACCCAGGCCCAGAGAGGCTTGAAGCCTCAGGACCTGCTCACATGCATACACATACATGAGCACACATGTACACACATATGTGTGCACTCATACACATACACACAAAGTCTTAAGCCAGGTGCTAGTGACTCATGCTTGTAATTCTAGCTACTCTGAAGGCTGAGATCAGAGGATCATACTTTGAAGCCAGTCTAAGAAGCAAAGTCTGAAAAGAATCTTCTTCAATTAACCAACAAAAGTAGTAGAGCTCCAGCCTAAAACAAAAAAGTCAAATGAGAGACAATGAGTTCAAGCCCCATTACTGGCAACAAAAGAAAAAAAAAGTAGTTCAGTATATTTATGAGAATAATATTTGAACGTTTCCTTTGGGAAGAACGCTTTTTTAAAAACTATCCAGTAGGGCCGGGCGCTGGTGGCTCACTCCTGTAATCCTAGCTACTCAGGAGGCTGAGATCTGAGGATCGCGGTTCAAAGCCAGCCCGGGCAGGAGAGACCGTGAGACTCCTACCGTGAGACTCCTATCTCCAATAAACCACCAGAAAACCGGAAGTGGCACTGTAGCTCAAGTGGTAGAGCACTCGCCTTGAGCTGAAGAGCTGAGGGACAGTGCCCAGACCCAGAGTTCAAGCCCCACGACCAACAAAAAAAAAAAAAAAACTATCCAGTAGGAAGGTGGCTCAGTGGTAGAGTGCTTGCCTTGCATGCATGAGGACCTGGGTTCGATTCCTCAGGGCCACATAAGCAGAAAAAGCTGGAAAGGCGTTATGGCTCAAGTGGTAGAGCACTAGCCTTGAGCTGAAGAGCTGAGGGACAGTGCTCAAGCCCAGAGTTCAGGCCCCATGACCGGACCCAAAAAAAAAAACAAACGAACAAAAGTGATTTGATTTTTCTCTTAAAAAGTACTTTTTAAAAATGAATTTAAGTTAACTGCTCCATATGTAGCTAAAACGTGTTTTTTTTCCTAAGGGAAACACTGACTGGATGTTAAAGATGGCCCACAATTTCCTTTTTACTTTCCACAATTCTGCAAACTGAAGTTAACATGACACTAGCCTAGGTTGTGGTCAAGTAGCCACGACTTCCTCTGATCACTACATACTGTTCCTGTGCGTGCCCATGCATATGCACACCAGCCCTGGGGCTTGAACTCAAGGCCTGGGCACTGCTTCTGAGCTTTTTTGCTCAAGGCTAGCATTCTACCACTTGAGCCATAGCTCCACTTCTGGCTTTTGGGGGATAGTTTATTGGGTACTCTCCCATTTTCCTGCGCAGGCTGACTTCAAACTGGAATCCTCAGATCTCAGCCTCCTGGATAATTAGGATTACAGGCATGAGCCACCAACACTCATATCAGATCATAATTAATAATAGTCTTACCAGGGCTGGGAAGGTGGCTCAGTGGTAGGTAGAGTGCTTGCCTTACATGCATGAGGCCCTGGGTTCGATTCCCCAGTACCACATAAGCAAAAAGAAAAAAGCCGGAAGTGGCGCTGTGGCTCAAGTGGTAGAGCGCTAGCCTTGAGCTGAAGAGCTGAGGGACAGTGCCCAGGCCCAGAGGTCAGGCCCCACGACGGGACCCAAAAAAAAAAAAAAAAAAAAAAGAAAGAAAAAGAAAATAGACTTACCATCCTCCAGGGTTTTTTCTTTGTAACAATCCCACCATGGGCAATTGGTAGTACAACTGGATCACTATTTTAGGTACTCATCTTTCATGGGCTCTAGATCACAGATTCAACTATCAACTATACTTGTTTATATAAACCTAAAATTTTATCTTTCTTCTAAAACACCTATCCAAGGGGCTAGGAATGTGGCTTAGTGGTAGAGTGCTTGTCTGGCATGCATGAAGCCCTGGGTTCAATTCCTCAGTACTACATAAACAGAAAAAGAAGTGGCACTGTGGCACAAGTGGTAGAGTACTAGCCTTGGGCAAAAGAAGCTCAGGGACAGTACCAAGGCCCTGAATTCAAGCCCCAGGAGTGGGGGGAAAAAATATCCAAATGGGCACTAATGTATTGTTTCTATTCTTCTTAAATCTACTTCTTCATGTTCCACATTCACTGGAACTGCCTCAATTTAGGTCCTTTTCCCTAGTCTTTAGAGCCTACACAGGAATCACATATAGCCAATTCTTTGTCTATATCTCATTTAAGGCTATACAGGAATCAGACTAATTTTATTTATTTATTTGTTTTTATGCCAGTTCTGGGAGCTTGAACTCACCCTGGTTGTTGTCCCTGAGCTTTTTCACTCAAGACTAGTGCTCTACCATTTGAACCACAGCTCAATTTCCAGCTTTTTGTTACAGTCTCCTGCACTTTCTTCTGCCTGAGCTGGCTTCAAATTGTTATCCTCAGATCTCAGTTTCCTGAGTTGCTAGGATTACAGCCAGTTCCTGGCTAGGAATCAGTTCTCCACACTTAAAATTTCCCATTGCTACAGCATTTCCAAACCTATAAGACTACCTCCAAAATGTTTCAAAAGACATTATCTGCTAACATACATTAAATACATGCTGTTTTATTTTTTTTGGGGGGGGGTCGGTCGTGGGGCCTGAACTCTGGGCCTGGGCACTGTCCCTCAGCTCTTCAGCTCAAGACTAGTGCTCTACCACTTGAGCCACAGCACCACTTCTGGCTTTTTTCTTTTTGCTTATGTGGTGCTGAAGAATCGAACCCAGGGCCTCATGCACTCTACCACTGAGCCACCTTCCCAGCCCTACATGCTGTTTTAAACCTAAGGCATTCCTCTCTAGCAAATCTTTTAAGTTTCACAATGCACATACCATGTACTTCTCTACCATTATGCTAGAAGAGAAGTCCAACTGGGCCCCAGAGAAAAAGTCAAAACTAATTGCAGACATTTAAGCTCCTGCACAATCTGCCCTGCCAATTTATCAACATTACCTGCCATTTATCAATAGTTCTCATGCACACTTTACAAACCTTACATCTCTTGGGGTTATAGGTATGGCAAATGGTAGAGTGACAGCCATGAGTAAAATCAACAGATACCAACTTCAAGTCCCAGTCTCTCAGATGAAAAATAAGAACAAACTTTACATCTCAACCACATAGAACACAATTGTAGCTCCTCAGGCAGCCCTATAAATTCCTGACTCCACTATTTATAGTATTTTTCTGTCAAAAATGTCCTTCCCTAAGAGCTGTAGAAGTCCCACTGTCTTTCCAGAGCCTGCTCAAGCTACTAAGCTTGTTTGCTTCTGTCTGGCAGAATATTCATCTTACCCTGCCACGCTTTTACATGCATCAGAACCCTTGTCCAAATTCACTAAAACCTTAAGGATGAGAACCATCCTTAAGCACTTAACAGTGTAGCTAAATGATAAGACCTAGGTAAGGAAGGTTGGATCTTTTCTCTTCTTCTAGGCAAAATTTTATAACAAATTAAGTTTTGTTTTGGCATGCTCTCACATCTTGTCCCTCTGTCTCTTTCCCCACCTCTCCTATGAGATTCCTTAGTGACCTCATGAAACCCTATATAAACCCTACCACAACACTGTTTTTTTGTTTTGTTTTTTTAATTAACCACCTCCTTTTCCTCTTATTTTCTCTTAGTTAGAAGTCACTTAGTTGATTTGAAACTATAGGACAGTTTGGGGAGACAGAGGAACAGGAAATGGAAAGAATGGTAGAAGGTGAGTAATATCAGCATTGCCTGTATTTATGTATGAAGGGCATAAGAAATCTCACTTTATGCTGTTAAATAATGTGGGAGAGAGTGTGTGTTTGGTAGGGGGAAAGGGAGAGACAGAGTAATAGAAGATTAGGATTAATCTTTTTTTTTTTGGGGGGGGGGTCCGGTTGTGGGGCCTGAACTCTGGGCCTGGGCGCTGTCCCTCAGCTCTTCAGCTCAAGGCTAGTGCTCTACCACTTGAGCCACAGTGCCACTTCCGGCTTTTTTTTTTTGGTTATGTGGTGCTGAGGAATCGAACCCTCAGCTCTTCAGCTCAAGGCTAGTGCTCTACCACTTGAGCCACAGCGCCACTTCCGGCTTTTTTCTTTTTGCTTATGTGGTGCTAAGGAATGGAACCCAGGGCCTCATGCATGCAAGGCAAGCATGCTCTAACACTAAGCCACCTTCCCAGCCCAGGATTAGGATTATTCTGATTAAAAGATAAGCCAGGCACCAATGGCTTCTCACTTAAGATGTGGAGATCTGAGGTTCAAAATCAAAGCCAGCCTAAGCAGGAAAGTCCCTGAGACTCTTATCTCCAATTAACTACTAAAAATCCAGAAATAGAGCTCAAATGTGGCTCAAGTGCAGAGCAAAAAAGCTAAGGGACAGCACCTAAGCCCTGAGTTTAAGCCCCAGTGATGGCACAAAAAATAAAAATAAAAGGGCTGAGAAGGTGGCTCAGTGGTAGAGCGCTTGCCTTGCATGCATGAGGCCCTGGGTTCGATTCCTCAGCACCATAAGTAAAAAGAAAAAAGCCGGAAGTGGCTCTGTGGCTCTAGTGGTAGAGCGCTAGTCTTGAGCTGAAGAGCTGAGGGACAGCGCCCAGGCCCAGAGTTCAGGCCCCACAACCGGACCCAAAAATAAATAAATAAAATAAATAAATAAAAATAAAAAAATTGAATAATGAAGCCAGATGGAATTAAGAAAGGGGAGAGAGAAAGGAGCATGAAGGATGGGATGAGACTGATTAGGTCACGTAGGCATATATGGAAATGTCACAATAAAAGCTCCCTTCTACAACAATGTATGCCAATAAAAAAATCTTTTAAGGACAGGCGCTGGTGGCTCATGCCTATAATCCTAGCTACTCAGGAGGCTGAGATATGAGGATTGCGGTTCAAAGCCAGCCTGAGCAGGAAAGTCGGTGAGACTCTAATCTCCAATTAACCACCAGAAAACTGGAAGTGGCGCTGTGGCTCAAGTGGTAGAGTGCAGACCTTGAGCTGAAGAACACAGGGCCAACACACAGGCCCAGAGTTCAAGCCCCAGGACTGACCAAAAAATCTTTTAACAGTCATTTTGTTCCAAAATTAATAGACAAATGACTGACAGCTTTTCAAAACTGACAGACTTGAAATAAGTGTAGAAGGATGCCACAGATGATAGTGCATGCCTATAACCCTAACACTTGAGAGGCTCAGGGTAAGAAGATTCTAAGGTTAGGGTTAGGCTATGCTACACAGCAAGACACTGATTCAAAAATAAAATATATGGCTGGGCGCCGGTGGCTCACACCTGTAATCCTAGCTACTCAGGAGGCTGAGATCTGAGAATCATAGTTCAAAGTCAGCCCCAGCAGGAAAGTTCATGAGACTCTTATCTCCAATAAACCACCAGAAAACTGGAAGTGGCACTGTGGCTCAAGTGGCAGAGTGCTAGCCTTGAGCTGAAGAGCTCAGAGACAGACCAGAGTTCAAGCCCCGAGACTGACCAAAAAAGTGTGTGTGTGTGTGTGTGTGTGTGTGTGTGATTTCAAAGGCTCTAGGGTGTGTGTGTGTGTGTGTGTGTAGAATATGAGTTCTACCACTCAGACAGGCTGGTCCTATAAAGGAATCATGAGACTCTTCTGACTACTTCCTAGAAGTGCTTCTCTTCATCCACTCCTGCACAGTAACTTCAGTGGGCACTAGTGACATTGGGACATTAGAAGCTGGTGATAAAGCAATAAACATAGCCCATTCTTAAGTAGTTGTTTAAATAAGAAAATAGTCAACTTTTCATTATTACAAAGCCTCACCAAATGTTCATGAAAACTATTCCCTTATTCTAGCCAAGTATTCCCTTGAAATCAAACCCTAAACTGTTCTATGATTAGATAAAGGCAATTGAGAAACCAAGATGTTGTCAAGTGCTATAATACTTCAAAATAACAGGTTTAATATTCGTACAAGAAACATGATTTCGTAAAAAAGTTATATTAGAATGTTTTGCTGTCACAGAGGTTTAAGGGTAAAATTCATTCAAATATATTCTCAAGTATAAGAACAATCTCATGCCAGTGGCTCACACCTACAATCCTAGCTACTCAGGAGGCTAAGATATAAGGATCAGGATCTCAGTTCAAAGCCAGGCTGGGCAGGAAAGGCTTACCTCCAATTAACTAAAAAGTGGCACTGTGGCTCATCTTGAGCTGAAGAGCTCAGAGACAGTGCCCAGGCTAGCGGAGGGGCATGGCGGGGGGGGGAGAGGGAGGTGTGGGGTATGGAGTGCGGGGCCCAGAGTTTGAGCCTCATGTCCAACAAAAAAAAAAAAGAAAAAAGAAAAAGTTTGATGCTTTTCCTTTCCGGAGCTGGTTTTGAACTGCACCCTCATATCTCAGCCTCCTGAGTAGCTACAATTACAGGTATGACCTAGTGGTACCTAGCTAAACAAACTATTTTTGTCTATTTTACAAATGGGAAAAATAGAGCAAAGGATGCTGTCAAAAAAAATCACCTAAGATATATGTGGAAGCAATTCCATGATATTTTAAAGCAAACTGAAAATAGTTTAGTCTGTCAAGCAATCAAAAGCAACCCTTAAAAATATTTGGTTTACAGCCAAATGCTAGTGGCTCACACTTGAAATCTTCACTACAAAGGAGGCTGAAATCCAAGGATCCAGTTTTAAAGACTGCCAGGGCAACAAAGTCCATGAGAGTCTTATCTCCAACCAACCACCAAAAAGCCAGAAATGGAGATATGGCTCAAGTCACAGAGCATCAGCCATTTCTTTTACTAATAAGAAAAACTTAACAAATGAGTTGATTTATCTAGCTTGGTATTACTAAGAGAATTGTCTTTCACCCTATTTCAACAAGTTTAAAGTATTTTTATTTTAAATTTCTGATAAGATTCTAATAGACATCAATAAATTGCACATGATGGGGCTGGGAAGGTGGCTCCGTGGTAGAATGTTTGCCTTGCATGCATGAGGGCCTGGGTTCAATTCCTCAGAACCTCGTAAGCACAAAAAGCCAGAAGTGGCGCTGTGGCTCAAGTGGTAGAGTGAGCTGAAGAGCTGAGGGACAGCGGCCAGGCACAGAGTTCAAGCCCCACAACTGGCAAATAAATAAATAAATTCCACATGATATAATCAAGAAATTCAACTTCACATAGTTAATTATCTTCTTGAAATTTACTTTCTTAGCTCCTTCCTGAGTGTCACTAAATCATTTGAAAGCAAGACTCAAATTATGAGACAAAACTTTGATTAACAGATCAATCTAATTAAAAGATTAACTGAATAGTAAAGCACCAGTTCTACTGCCCAGGCTGGCAGTCTTAAAGTTTGCTAACTATATGAATTAATGTCTAGCAAAGGTCTCAATATGACCAGAGAGTCTAATATACTAACAGATCTAATATTGGGATAGTTCTCTCTAGAGAACTGTTCTATGCAACCACACCACCATCTTCAACTTTCCTCATACTCAGACATTTGCTTATGTGAGCAGTTTTCTTCTGCATTCCATTTTTCTCCTTCCTTTGTGATTACCACAAAACATCATTTTTAAACTATCACAAGGAATCTTTTCCCCCATTATTATTTATTCATGATAGTATACATTACCTCTTATTTGTTATTGTTGGTTTGTTTGAGACAGGGTCTTACTATGTTGTCCAGATTGGCTTCAGACTTCTAAGCTCAAGACCTACACTTCAGCTTCCTATTTTTTGTTTAGGCTTGTTGTTGCTGGTATTTAGGTTTCAATTCAGGGCCTGTATGCTATCCATTAACTTTTTCTATTCAAGGCTGGTGCTCTGGTACTTGAGTCATACTTCCAATCCCAGCTTTGTGGTGACTAACTAGAGATAAGAGTCTCACACTTTCTGTTCTGCCCAGCTTCCCTTCAAACTTCAATCCTCAAATCTCAGCATCTTGAGTAACTAGGATTATAGACGTGAGTCACCTCTGTGTGGCTCAGCTTTTTAAAGGCAGCTAAGGCTACAGACATGTAGTACCCAGTCACCATGCCTGTTTTTGTTTGTTTGTGTTTTTTAGGCAGTAGTAGTGTTTGAACTAAGGCCTTGTTTTTACTAGGTAGGTGTTGTAACAATTAAGCCTTACCCTCCCCCACCAGCCTTTTTGTTCTCATTATTTTTCAAATAGGGTAACTTTTTTTTTTTTTGCCAGACTAGCCTAAACTGCACTCCTCCCAGCTATGATTTTCATACAGCAGGATGACAGGCACGTACTACCACACCCAGCTACTAGCTGAGACAGAGTCTCAAACATTTTGTCCAAGCTGGCCTCAAACAACAATCTTCTGATCTCTGCCTCTTGAGTAGTTAGGATTACAAGTGTGAACCACATTCCTGGCTACACTGCTCCTTTTAATAATCTTACTAATGAAAATTGTTTTAACTTATAACTTATCCTACCACTAAGTATCATTGCTCCAGAGCATTCTACCTTACAAATAACATTCTCAAGATTAAATTTATATATAGATAAAATCCCAGAATTTGGGATTAAAATGTGCCCACTTTGGGGCTGAGAAGATGGCTCAGCAATAGAGTGCTTGTTTGACATGCATGAGGCCCTAGGTTCAATTTCTCAGCACCACATAAACAGAAAAGGCCAGAAATGGCACTGTGACTCAAGTGGTTAAGCACTAGCTTTTAGCTGAAGAGCTCAGGAGCTGCACCAGGCCCAGAGTTCAAGCCCCACGACTGACTAAATAAATAAAATGTGCCCACTTTAAGAAGTGGAAAGAGGATGGAGAGTGAGAGCAACTAAAATACATTTGTACATGTGTAGAAATGTCATAACAAAACCCTATATAAAATATGCTCCAATTCTTGTTTCTCTATTCTCAAAATATGGACATTAATTCAAGTAAGAATCTAAGAATTATTTCCTTGTTTTTGGCATGGTATCTGAACCAGTTAAGTGGAATTAGAACAGTTTTAATGACTACAAATTTATTCTCTATCATGCACACTCTCTCTGTCTCTGTCTGTCTGTCTGTCTCTCTCTCTATATATATATATACATATATATGCTACAGCTAGTTAGCTTCAATTCATATTAACTTCCAAAATTAAAAGCTAAATCCTCTCAGCCACCTCTTAGAAACAGATTTAACCAGAATGATGTGGTATACAATAGACCTCAACAGGAACAATAATTCCCAAACCCCCAGTGCATACCTGAAAACTATGGGTAGTACCAAACTATATATATTTTTTCATATATATGTGTATATATATATACATATATATACTTACAATTTAGTTCAACTTCTACATTTAAAACATAAGCAATTAATAATAATATAGAACAATTATAATAATATACTGTTATGATGAGCCAGGCACCAACAAGTCTCACTGTAATTCTAGTTATACAAGGAGATGAGATCTGAGGATTACAGTTTGACACCAGCCAGAGTTAAAGTCCTTGAGTCTATCCCCAATTAACCAGCAAAAAACCTGAACTGGAGGTATAGCTCAGTTGGTAGAACAACAGTTATGAGCAGAATTAAAAGCCTAGAGAAAGTACAAAAGGCCCTGAGTTCAAACCCTAGTACTGGCAAAAGAAAAAAAATATACTGTAATAAAAAAAAAAAACTATGTGAGTTTTCACTCAAAATATCGTACATTTCACCTTTTTCATTTTAAGAAAGTAAATTGGATGGGTTAAGGGTCAAGTTGCGTCACTTCCGGAAAGGGGACGAAGGGGTACTTTCACCTCGGCGGGCTGCCTGGAAAAGCCTAGAAAGAGCTCCCTTTCCTTCCGTCCTTCGGTGCTCGCCATCGGCGTGAGAGCAGAGTCCGAGTGGCGACCTCGAAGAGTCATGGCCAGACAAGCATTTAGGCAGTTCATTCCTCTGTTTGACCGAGTGTTGGTCGAAAGGAGTGCAGCTGAAACTGTAACCAAAGGAGGCATTATGCTTCCAGAAAAGTCTCAAGGAAAAGTATTGCAAGCCACAGTAGTGGCTGTGGGATCAGGCTCTAAAGGAAAGGGTGGAGGGATTCAGCCAGTGAGTGTGAAAGTGGGTAATAAAGTTCTTCTCCCAGAATATGGAGGCACCAAAGTAGTTCTAGATGACAAGGATTATTTCTTATTTAGGGACATTCTTGGGAAGTATGTAGAGTGAATACATCACTAAAATGGCATCCTGTGAAGCTGCCCATTCCATGGAAGTTCTGAGATCTTTCATCATGTAAATAATTTCCATATCTCCCTTTTATAATAAACTGATGGTAACTAAAACAAAAACTAAAAAAAAAAAGAAAGAAAGAAAGAAGTAAATTGGGCACAGGTGGCTCATGCCTGCAATCCTAGCTACTCAGGAGGCTGAGGTCTGAGAATCGCCATCCTAAGCCAGCCCAGGCAGAAAAGCCTCTTAACTCGAACAGACTACTCAAAAAAAGCTGTAAGTGGTGTTGTGGTTCATATGGTAGAGCCCTACCCTTGAGCACAAAGGAGCTCAGAGACAGCACCCAGGCCCCAAGTTCAAGCCTTAGGAAGGGAAAAAATAAAAAGCACTTTTTACTAGACTACAGAGGCTCAAGCTTATAATCCTAGCTACTCAGGAGCCTGAAATCTAAAGATTGTGATTCAAAGCCAGTTCCAGCAGGAAAGCTGGTAAGATTCTCATCTCCAATTATCCCTCCCCTACCCCCAATAAAAGCTAGAAGTGGAGCTCTGGCTCAAGTGGTAGAACATTAGCCTTGAACAAAATGCATGGGGACAGTGCCAGTCCTGAGTTCAAGCCCCAGGGCAGGCACGCGCCATGGGTAGCCAGGCACCAGTGGCTCACACACACACACAAGCACGCACGCACGCACGCACGCACACACACACACACACGCACACACACACAAAGCATTTTTTTGTTTTTCTTCGGCACATTCATATTGTTGACATCATTAGTCATGTGCTCTAGGATCCTGAGTAAAGGATCCTAAGTAAAAGGACTACTGAACACAAGCATTGAAATACCATGACAGCTGATTTGCTGAGACGGCTACTAAGTGACTAATAGGCAGGTGATACACACAATGTGAATGTTGGACACAAGATGATCCATGAAGTAAATCTTTCAACTGCTTAGTTCTGGGAACTAATATTTGTAAACCGTAACTGACTAACTAAAGGTCAAATAAAATAAAGAAAGCAAAACCACGAGTAAAGAGGCACTATTATATTCAGAAAACATCCCATTACTAGACTCCTTGGAACACTACATCAGGGTAGGTCAACTTAACACATTAGAACTTCTGGCATACTACTCTAAATTATTCTAAGTTCCATTTACACACAATGTCTCACATTTAGTTCTTATATAGTTCAAATCACCATGTATAGTAGCAATTCATTTTTTAGATATAATGTTACCAAGATCATTTTGAAATTCTATTTTGTCTTCCAACGTTTTAGAGATTACAACCACTTTGTAATTCACCATTACTCAGAGTACTAAAAAAAAAAAAAAATAATGACCAAGACAAAATTCCATGGGTAGCCAGGCACCAGTGGCTCACACCTGTAATCCTAACTACCTAGCTTACTCAGGAGGCTGAGATCTGAGGACTGCAGCTCAAAGCCAGGCCAGGAAGGAAAGTCCAAGAGACTCCTATCTCCAATTAACCACCAGAAAACTGGAAGTGGTGCTGTGGCTCCAAGGAGTAGAGCACTAACCTTGAGCAAAATGAACTCAGGGATCAGCACCAAGGCCCCAATTTCAAGCCCCAAGACTGACAAAAAAAGAAAAAATTCCACAAGGTGTCCTCATCACTGATCATGCTCAATGACCTAGTCATGTCTATTGTAATATGACCCAGAACATATTCTTCTAAGATTATTGTTTTTTTAGGACATGGTTGATGGGGTTCATTCTATATGTGTGTAGAAATGTTACACTAAAATCTCTCTTGTACAATTAATGTATGATAATAAAAAAAAATCTTTTTAAAAAATCTTAAGGGCTGGGCTGGGAAGGTGGCTCAGTGGTAGACGCTTGCTTTGCAGGCATGAGGCCCTGGGTTCGATTCCTCAGCACCCCATAAGCAGAAAGAAAAAAGCTGGAAGTGGCACTGTGGCTCAAGTGGTAGAGCGCTAGCCTTGAGCTGAAGAGCTGAGGGACAGCGCTCAGGCCCAGAGTTCAGGCCCCAGGACCGGACCCAAAAAAAAAAAAAAATCTTAAGGGCTGGGCTGGGAAGATGGCTCAGTGGTAGAGTGTTTGTTGCCTTGCATGCATGAGGCCCTGGGTTCAATTCCTCAGCACCACATAAGCAGAAAAAGCCGGAAGTGGCACTGTGGCTCAAGTGGTAGACTGCTAGCCTTGAACTGAAGAGCTGAGGGTCAGCGCCCAGACCCAAAGTTCAGGCCCATGACCAACCCAAAAAAAAAAATCTTAAGGGCAGGGAATATGACTTAGTGCTACAGTGCTTGCCTAACATGCATGAAACCCTGGGTTCAATTCCTTGGTACCACATAAACAAAAAAATGACTGAAATTAATAAAAGAAAAGGAAAAAAACATTAAAAATTTTTTTAATCTTAAAAAAAAAGAATCCAAAGCCAGGCACCTGTGGCTCACACCTGTAATCCTAGCTACTCAGGAGGCTGAGATCTGAGGATCATGGTTCAAAGCCAGCCAGGGCAAGGAAAGTCCATGATATGCTTATCTCCAATTAACCACCAGAAAACTGGAATTAGCACTGTGGCTCAAGTGGTAGAGCACTAGCTTTGAGCTGAAGTGTGTAGGGACAGCGCCCAGGCCCAAAGTTCAAGCCCAACAACCAACCAAAAAGATAAATTAACTTTAAAAAAAAATAAAAAAACCCAAGCTCTATATTACTATGTACAACATAGAAGTTTCTATTTAAAGGTTTATGAAGTTATTTGCATTTAACTAGTAGCTTACCATTGCTAGTCTTCATTTCCTTATCTAGAAAATGGAGCTTAAGATAGCCTACTATACAGTAAACTCACTCAAATAATTAGTAACATGAGTCAAAGCTAGTTAAGAAAATAAGAAATCAGGGCTGGGAAGGTGGCTCAGTGGTAGAGAGCTTGCCTTGCATGCATGAGGCCCTGGGTTTGATTACTCAGCACCACATAAGCAGAAAAAGCCAGAAGTGGTGCTATGGCTTGATTGGTAGAGCACTAGCCTTGAGCTGAAGAGCTGAGGGACAATGCCCAGGCCCAGAGTTCAGGCTGCATGACCGGCCAAAAATAATAATAATAAAAATAAAAACCAATAAAATAAGAAATCAAGTTCAGGTCTAATTCCCAAGTCCATGCTCTTTCTACTACAGTCTGCTTTTACTGTCAATATATTCATTAGAATCAGTACCAGAAACATGAAAGATAGAAAATTGATATTACCTAATATAACTGCTAACAGCTAACTAAAAATCCAGGTCAAGTACTTTAGCTTTAATATCTAATAAACTAAAACAAGTACAGGGCTGGGAATGTGGCCTAAGTGGTAGAGAGCTTGCTTTGCATGCATGAAGCCCTGGGTTCCATTTCTCAGTACCAACCACATAAACAGAAAAAGCCAGAAGTGAAGCTGTGGCTCAAGTGGTAGAATGCTAGTCTTGAGCAAAAGAAGCTCAAGGATAGCTCCCAGGCTGAGTTCAAGCCCCAGGACTGATTTAAAAAAAACAAACAAGTACAATAAACCTTCTTAACTCACAAGCTTATTACACACAGTTGTGACTAAGAGAGATGAAAACATTGTAATAGGCAATGGGGGCTCATGCGTTTCTGTACATTTTCAGTAAGCCCTCAATATCTTTTTTTTTTTTTTTGGTCAGGCTTGAAGTCAACCTGAGCACTGTCCTTAAGCTCTTCAGCTCAAGACTAGTGCTCTAGCACTTTGAGCCACAGTACCACTTCCGGTCTCTGATGGTTAATTGGAGATGAAAGTATCACAAACTTTCCTGCCTGAGCTGGCTTTGAACCATGAGTCTGACATTTCAGCCTCCTGAGTAGCTAGAATTACATACGTGAGCCACCAGCACCGGGCTTCAATATCTTGGGGGGGGGGGGGAGGGGGTACTGATCATGGGGCTTGAACTCTGGGGCCTGGGTGCTGTCCCTTAGCTCTTCAGCTCAAGGCTAGCACTCTACCATTTGAGCCACAGCACCACTTCTGGCTTTTTCTGCTTATGTGGTGCTGAGGAATTGAACCCAGGGCCTCATGTATGCGAGACAAGCACTCTATCACTGAGCCACCTTCCCAGCCCCATCAATATCTTTTCTGAGTGTGTGTGTGAGAGAGAGAGAGAGAGAGAGAGAGTGTGTGTGTGTGTATGTGTGTGTGTACTGGTCCTAGGACTTGAAATGAACAGGAGGCTGAGATCTGAGTACCACAGGTCAAACCCATCCTGGGCAGGAAAGTCCATGAGACTCTTACCGCCAATTAACCACTAAAAAGCCAGAAGCAGAGCTATGGCTCAGTGGAGGAACACTAGCCTTGTGGACAAAGAGCACAGGGCCTGGCACACGTGGCTCACGCCTATAAGCCTAGCAACTCAGGAGGGTGAGATCTGGGGATCTAGGTTTGAAGCCAGCCAAGAGCTAGCTTCAAAAACTACTCAGAAGGGCTGGGAAGGTGGCTCAGTGGTAGAGTGCTTGCCTTGCATGCATGAGGCCCTGGGTTCGATTCCTCAGCACCACATAAGCAGAAAAAGCCAGAAGTGGTGCTGTGGCTCAAGTGGTAGAGCGCTAGCCTTGAGCAGAAGAGCTGAGGGACAGTGCCCAGGCCCAGAGTTCAGGCCCCACAGCTGACCATAAAAAAAAAAAAAAAAAACTACTCAGAAAAAGCTGGAAGTGGAGCTGTGATTCAAGGGGTAGAGCACTAGCCTTGAGTACAGACAAGCTCAGGGACACCACCCAGGCCCTAAACTTCAAGCCCCAAGAGCAGTACATGCACAAAAAAGATTCAAAATTCAAATTTGCTTCTTGAAATCTTTTTTTTTTTTTTTTTGTCAGTTATGGGGCTTGAACTCAGGAGCCAGGCACATTGTTCCTGAGCGCTTTTGCTCAAGGCCAGCACTCTACCACTTTGAGCCACAGTACCACTTCCAGTTTTTGAGTGGTTACTTAAAGAGTCTCGCAGGAACTTTTCCACCCAAGCTGGCTTTAACCTGTGACCCTCAGATCTCAGCCTCCTGAGTAGCCAGGATTACATACAGACATGAGCCACCAAAGCCTGGCTGTTTTTGAAATTTTAAAAACAAATACAATGGGTCTCATCAGAGGCCAGGTATGATGGGGCATACCTGTAATCCCAGCCACTTGGGAAGTGGAGAAATTGAGGTACAGTTAGAGGCCAGTCCAGGCAAAAAGCCAGTAAGACCTCATAACCAATAACCCAGTTGTAGTGACATCAGTAATCCCAGCTAAGCAGGATGCAATAGGTAGGATTGTGGTCTAAAGCTAACTCAAGGCGAAAACACAAGACACTATCTAAAAAAAAAAAAAAACACAAAACAGCTAAAGCAGGGCTAGGAATGTGGCTTAATGATACCGTGCTTGCCTAGCAAGCATGAAGCCCTGGGTTCATTCCTCAGTACCACATACACAGAAAAAGCTGGAAATGGTGCTGTGGTTCAAGTGGTAGAGTGCTAGCCTTGAGCAAATGAAGCTCAGGGACAGTGCCCAGGCCCTGAGTTCAAGCCCCAGGACTGGCAAAAAAATAAAAATAAAATAAATAAAAACTAACGCAATTTTTTAAAAGGGCTGAGAGCATAGCTCATGTGGTAGAAGGCTCATCTACCAAGTTCCAAGCCCTGACTTGAAACCTCAGCATAACCCAAAAGAGACCATATGGAAATTTCAGCAGGCTGAAATCTGATCCAGGCAGGGACCAAAAAAATCTTGAGATTCTTTATCTCCCAAAAACCATAAATAAAGTGTCTTATGTGGTAGAGCACTAGCCTGAGCACAAAAACTCAGGGACACTGAGTAGGCCCTGAGTGAAAGCCCTAGGATCGGCACCAAATACATACATACACACACAATATTAGGAAGTTAGTTCCCTACTTATGTAGAAATTTATATTATTTTATATTATTTCCTTTTGTGTTTTTTCTTTTATCAGTTGTGGAGTTTAAACTCAGGGCTTGGGCACTTTTATACCACAACTCTACTTCTAATTTTATGGTGTTTAATTGGAGGTAAGAGTCTCATGGCCTTTCCTGCATGGGATGGTTTTGAAATGGGATCCTCAGATCTCAGCCTCCTGAGTAGCTAGTATTACAGGCATGAGCCACCAGTGCCCACAGAAATTTATATTATTTCAAGTCAGTTGTAAATTAAAATTTATATACTACAAGGCTCCTAAAATAAAGTTTACCTGGTGGGCCTGGGCAAAGAAATTGGTCCTCCTACAACCAAACAGATGTAAGCTTCAATTTTTTCAAAATAAACTGCTACTTCAGTTTCGGTTGATTATATCTGTTTACAACTGTTTAACTGATCACTTTTCCTGCCCAATCCCAAAAACAAAAATATGGCTGTCCCGCCAATATTACAATTTTTCAGTGTGGGACTGAGAAAGATGAGAGGAAGGAATGACAGAAGAGGTGACATTGACCAACATAATGTACTCATAATTGATATGGTGAAACCCTGCCAAACAACTAAAGATAATTTAAAATAAATTTTTTCACTAAACTATTTCAATTGCAGCCTAATCTAATAATGAAAAGAAAAAAGTAGCAGCAAAAGTTATTTTCGACAGCAATCATTAATAAGTCTATACTTTTAAACAACTTCCAGGAATTGATGTGCCTTTAAAAAGGGTTGTTAAACCAAGATGTGATGCCCACACACATCTATTTTGGCAAGTGAAGCCTACTGAGCAAAGCAGCAATCCTCTAGAGAAAAGAATGCCACAAATATTCCAGTAAAACAAAAGTTAATGTATGTGCCTTGGTGACAAGGCTTAAGTTCTTAATAACCAAAGGTAGACCACTTTTAAATTACATGTTCCCTTCAAAAGCAGCCCATCAGAACAGCTTCATTTCAGTCAAACTCCTGCAGGCAATGTTCATCATTAAAGTTTCTTAGAACAAAGAAAATCTAAGAAACATAGATCTATAATATAGTCATTATGTACTCAAGTATGTTTTACTCTTTTAGTTGAGAACTGTATATAGATTTCGAGGTTTTACGACTCCATAATATCCACTCATTTTGCATTAATACAACCACTAAATATAGCTCTTAAAACACCGACGATTGTAAGAAGTTAATTATGTAAGTGATTCATACCTCCTATGTCCAGACACCAAGATCCTAGGGGGTTTCAGTCAGGTCTATGGGAAGAGGAAACAATAAACACTTGTCACAAAAGCTTTCCAAGTTGGGAAGCCCCGGGGAAGTTACTGTCAACCCCAGCCCCATTCCCTGCCTCTCAACTCCAAAAACACTGAAGGCCATAGTGACACCAGAATCGGACTTCGTTTATAAAGAATGAGGGGCAAAAGAGGCCAGAGTGGAAAGTATTAAAGGAAAATGCTCTGGTCCTGGGCCTCAGGCCGAGTGTGAGGCCTTAGGCAAGTCAACAGTCACTTTTCCCTCTTCTGGGCCTCAGTTACCTGGAAAAGGCGGTGATCGGCACTAGGCTGAGGACGGAACTCGGATTCCGACAGTCAGCACCAACGCAAATCCATCAGGGGCCCCAGTCAGCACCCCACTTTTGACCAAAGGACCACG
>NW_012267261.1:6040963-6048209 GCF_000151885.1 Dipodomys ordii
GAGGGGAAAGGCGGGCAGGTGAGGGGGGCGGTGTGCACTCTGAAACGGCCTCCCGCCGCCGGCGACGCAGCGAGCCCCCCCCACTCCCTACGCCAGAGCACGCCACGGGGAGAGCCGGCGGGCAGACGGGGGAGCGCGCCGCGAGCTCGGGACTCCCGCGCCGGATGTGAGGTCACGTGATTGCCTCATCCCAGCGCCGAGGGCGGAGGGCCGCGACGGGGACGTCGGGAGGGGGCGGGTCTAGCGGGGCGGGGAGAACCTTGGGACACGCCCACCTCCCTCATTAGCCCCCGCCCTCCCCAGCCAGCTCAGGCTAAAGGCTTCGTGGAGGAAAAGCACTCCAGAACCGCTTTGCGCCGAGACCGCTCTTCCTGGCGAGTGGAGGTGGAATCTGTCATCCTTGAGGTGCAAAGACAAGAAAGATCTTACTTAGGCCAAACCCATTTTGTGTTCCGAGAAACTGAGGCCCTGTGACTAGTTCAAACTGGCTGAAGTGGTGGGAAGGAAGCAGGTCCCAGCTTCCAAACCAAGCCTTTTATTTCACCCCCAGCACCCCACAAGAACACACAAAATACTATCATTCGAATGTGACGCCAGGTTCCGCTTGCAGGCTTGGGACAATGGACTGAGGGGAGTATGCAAGAGAACACTGCGCCTCCCCACCCCCACCCCGCCCTCGGTGGAAAGGAGTTTCCTCCCACAGCGCTGGATGCAAATTAAATACTTCCCCGGGGGCAAGGTTTATCTCGTGGCAGAACCCCAGCCGGATACTTAAATCGTGGGTTTGGTTTTCGCTGAGTTCCTTAGCATGCCAGTGCGAATCTGGGATTTCCCTCAGCTACCTGATGTCTTTCAGCACAGGATCACCTCTACCCTTGGCGCCCGACCACACACTATTATTGTTATTTCGCCATGCTATTTATTGTTGTTGTTGCTGCCAATCCTGAGGCTTGACCTTAGGGCCTGGGCACTGTCCCTGAGCTTCTTTTGCTCCAGGCTAGCACTCTACCCCTTGAGCCACAGGGCCACTTCCAGCTTTTTCTGTGTATGTGGTACTGAGGAATCAAACCCAGGGCTTTATGCATGCTAGGCAAGCACTCTACCACTAAGCCACATTCCCAGCCCTCGCCATGCTATTAACACAATTCATTACTTCTTGAACACCTTAGAGGAAAGGACTAAGCACCTGTCTCCCACTCTTTGGACCACCTTGCCTGGGGGAAGGAGTATTCCACCTGGCCATTTCTCTGAGGCTGCCAGCTCTGGTCCACTGCAAAGGGTGGTACCTGACCTAGGACAGAATATTGTCCCAGGCCCGAGGCAATAATGATGCCTCAGTGGAACAAGAAATACTGCTAAGCGGTAGATGCCTTGAGCTGAAGAGCATAGGGACAGTGCCCAAGCCCAGAGTTCCAGCCCTGCAACTGACAAAAAAAGAAAGAAAGAAACACTGCTGATGATCCCCCTAGGGTGTATGGGCCTGAACCATTTAGTGGCCCTTTCTTGGCATTGTGGGGATAGTAAACTGAAGAGATATGCTTCAAAGCCATTCTGAACTAGAGATCACAGTTTTGTGCAAACCACACACAGTTGAAATAAGCAAATGAGATAGACAATATGGGTGAGTTAGGTAAACAGTCTGAAAGCAGTCTGTTTAGGAACAAATCATGAAAACCTGCTTCCCACCTTGCTCCACACTCCCTTAGCTCCTGGTCGCTTCCCCTCAGCCTCAGTCTCTCTAGATCCTGAAAATAAAACTGTCAAACCAATCTTCCATTCAGTGAGCTCTTCAATTAGCTAGCTGCCAAGCACCTCTTGCTCTCTCAGGCAGACCTCTTGAATGGTGGTCTCTCCTACCTGCCTCCATTCCATTTCTTAACAATCTGACTTCTGACCTCACACACCCCATTCACATCCTTTTCACCTTGCTTCCAGCAATAGTTTGGCCTCCATTTGACCAAATCTAGCAAGCATTCCTCAGGTTTCATTTCTGCCACATTTGATGTGGTGGATGGTATCAACTTCTGGAATCCCTTGCTACTGCCTTTGTCTCCAGAGGATTGCACTATCTCAGTAGTCACATCTCAGTATCCAAGGCCTCTCTCTGCCTCCTTCAATGGCATCCTGAGGGGCCACCAGTTTTGAATCTGCACCTTAAGTGCAGGTCTATACTTTTAAGCCCACAGCTCTATTCATTCCACTCACTCTTGAGGGATCACCTCCTCTTGATTTCCGCTTCCAAATCAGAACTCTCCAGCCCAGACCTCTTTCACACAGCTCAATCTAGGGTTCATAGGGACACTCTCCAGATTTGTCATATCCAAATTGAACTCATCCACTGCCTTCATAGTTAGTCCCTCTCCCCCAACTATTGATTGGATCCCTGATCAATCAACAAGTCCAATCTACTTTACCTACTTAGTAAGTCTCAAATTTCTGCCTCCATCTTAATGCCACCCTGTTATAAAATTTTTGAGCCATTGGTTGGCAAAAGGATTTACCAAAATAAGAATAAGAAAAAGCAAAGGTGGGGCTTGGAAGGTGGCTCAGTGGTAGAGCGCTTGCCTTGCATGCTTGAGGCTCTGGGTTTGATTCCTCAGCACCACATAAGCAAAAAACAAAAAAGCCAGAAGTGGCGCTGTGACTCAAGTGGTAGAGCACTAGCCTTGAGCTGAATTGCTGAGGGACAGCGCCCAGGCCCAGAGTTCAGGCCCCACGACTGGACCCAAAAAAAAAAGCAAAGGTGAATTAGTATACCGGAACAAGGGAGACACTGCAGGCAGTTCCCTCACAGTTAAAAGAGCTGAGCACTACTGTTACTGCTTCTGCCCTGCAGCACCATTATGGTGTTGGGGACATGCTTTTGTGGGATTAGTAGGGGTTTTATTGATTGGCTAATCTTAGTGGATTTTGTTGACTGGCTGTCTCTTTATCACAACTATGTTTGAATGTTGCTTGTTGGGAACATCTTTTCTCTCTCTCTCTCTTTCTTTCTTCCTTCTTTCCTTCCTTCCTTTCTTTCTTTTGTTCTTTCTTCCTTTCTTTCTTGGGTTGAACTCTGGGCCTAGGAGCCGTCCCTGAGCTGTTCAGCTCAAAGTCAGCATTCTACCATTTGAGCCACAATGCCACTTCCAGCATTCTGGTGGTGAATTGGACCTAAGAGTCTCACAGACTTTCCTGCCCGGGCTGTCTTTGAACCCTGATCCTCAGATCTCTGCCTCCTGAGTAGCTAGGATTATGGGTGTGAGGCACCAGTTCCTGGCTTGTGGGAACATCTTGAGGGTTTGTTTTCAAGTCTACATTCCATCGGGCCCATTTCCAGGGCTTGACTCACATCTGTACTCCATTTGGCCCTGTTCCAGTGTTGGGCTCACTTCTGCATTCCACCAGATCCTTGGTATATCCCTATTCCCACATGTGTCCTTAAATAGGGCCTCTGATACTCACCTATCATTTCTAGACTGCACTAGAACTAGCCTTCCAACAATCTCCTGACAACTCATCCTCCATCCTTGCTTCCAAAGTGTGCTGCTAAAATGCACAACTACTTAAAATCCTAGGGGTTGTCCTAGGCATCTGGAATAATCTATCAGCCCAAACCTGCCAATGCAGGCTTTTAAAAGATCATAAAGAGCTGGTACCAGTGGTAGAAGGTTGAGATCTGAGTATTGTGGTTCAAAACCAGCCTAGGCAGAAAAGTCTATGAGACTCATCTCCAAATTAACCACCAAAATCCAGAAGTGGAGCTGTGGTTCAATGGTTCAAGTGGTAGAGTGCTAGCTTTGAGAAAAAAAGAAAAAAAGCTTTGGGGATATCAACCAGATCCTAAATTAAAAAAAAAAAAAAGTGGTGGCTTAGTGGTAGAGTACTTACCTAGCATTTAAGAAGCCCTGGGTTCAATTCCTCAGCACCAAGTAACAGAAAAAGCCAGAAGAGGCGCTGTGGCTCAAGTGGTAGAGTGTTAGCCTTGAACATAAGAAGCTCAGGGGCAGTGCTCAGGCCTGGAGTTCAATACCCAGGACTGGCAAAAAAAAAAACAAAAACCCAAAAACATGAATATTTTATACAGTGATCAAACCAGTCATTTACATTTCCATCTCCTCAAATGTGTATCTCTATTTATTGGAAAACTGTACTATTCTAGTTATTTGGAAATATATCACAAATTGTTGTAGACTATAGTTCATAGAACACTAGAATAACTCCTCAGAGCAAACTATATTTTGGTGCTCTTTATCTAACCTTCTTTCATCTCCCTCACTCTAGCCTCTGGTGATCACTATACTCTCTAATTCTATGAGGCTAACTGTTTTAGCTTATATAAGTCAGGACATTTGCAGCCTTTGTTTATCTGCACCTTATTTCTGTGCTTGCATCACTTAGTATAAGGTTACCACAAATGATAGGATTTCATTGTTTTTATGATGGCTGAATAATTTTCATTATGTGTATATACCACATCTTTTTGATGCATTTCTCTGTTGGTAGCCATCTTGGTTGATTCCAGATCTTGATTATTGTAATTATTGCTTCAATTGTTACTTCAATGAACATGGGAGTGCAGTTATCTCTTATATAATGATTCCATTTTCTTCAAAAGTCATTCTTGTTCTTCCCCCCAGCACTGGGGTTTGAACTCAGAGCCTTGTGCTTGTAAAGCAGGTACTTCACCACTAAAACCGTCTGCAGCCTGTTTTTTGTGTTGTTTATATATTTATTTATTTATTGGTCGGTCGTGGGGCTTGAACTCTGGGCTTGGGCGCTGTCCCTCAGCTCTTCAGCTCAAGGCAAGCGCACTACCGCCTGAGTCACAGCGCCACTTCCAGTTTTCTAGTGGTTTATTGGGGATAAGAGTCTCACGGACTTTCCTGCCCAGGCTGGCTTTGAACCGCCTCCTGAGTAGCTAGGATTACAGGTGTGAGCCGCCAATGCCCAGCCTGTGTTGTTTATTTTTAAGATAGGATCTCACTTTATACCTCTCAGTCATCACTTTTACAGAGTTTCACAAACTTTTATACCCAAGCTGGTCTGGATGAGGATCCCTCATCTCTCCCTCCAAAGTAGATAGGATTACAAGCTTGAGCCACTGTGTTCTAAAGAAGTCATTCTTTAAAGCTCCTGCTCTTTCACCATGCATTCTCAATCAAATATTGTTTATTTTAAATTCCTCCACATCAGGTCAGTAGAAGTAAGAAGCCTGCCCATCCAATGTCTATACCTGTCTACCTATTAACTGAACAGGAATTTATATTCTTGCCTTTGTCACCTGACTTCTCTACATAGTCGCTAGATGTCAGAGGTAGCTAGGGCCATTTCTACCAACATTTTCAGTCCCAAGTCCTTCCTCTTGCCAATTATTTGCTCTCTAGTATTTTTTTTCAGCCCCTCAATGCTCATGAGACTTCTCCAGACTTCATCTAAGGACTCATACCACCAAGGGACAGCTGCTGCTCACAAGCCTTCTCTGGGAGGGGACCAAATTCCAGCCTTTTACCCCTATTGTCGACGCCCCTTGTCAGCAGGAAGTAGCCAGAGAGAATCCTCGCCTATTTCATGATTATTAAAAAGCTGGAATGTAAGGTCCGCTCCTGGATGGCTAGCAGACTCCACCCTCCTCGCAGCAAAGTCTCCACCCAGTACCTGCGTTACCTAGGCAACTGGCACACCTAGAAGAGATCACATCTGCATCCGCTGAGGTCACATCTGAATTTGATGTGGCCAAACCTTTCTCCGCCCACACCCTAGATAAGGCCTAACCCAGGCCCAGATGCTTTCTCTCTGCTCTTTTCTAGACGCTCTCTCTCTCTGCTCTTTTCTAGCTCTTTTCTCTCTCTTTCCTCTCTCTTTCCCAGCTCTCTCTCTTTCCCAGGCCTTTCCCAGCCATGTGGAGTGCCAACCTTGCCTGGACCCAGCAGGTCTACTGAATACATCTATCCCTTACCTGAAAATAAATAAATAAATAAAATCCTCCACATCTCTCCATCACCACTAGGCTAGCCCAAACCACTTCCACTCACCTGGGACTACTCCAGCAGTACCCAGCTGATTTTTCTACCATTGCATTTTTTTTGTGTATATGCTGATACTGGGGTGTCACCCTCACTTGGCTTTTTCCACTCAAGGCTGGCACTTTACCACTTAAGCCACACCTCCATTGCTGGTCTTTTGGTGGTTAATTGAAAATCAGAATTTCACGGAGTTTTCTGCCCAGGATGGCTTCAAACCTAGATCCTCAGATCTCAGCCTCCTAAGTAGGATTACAAGAGTGAGCCACCAATACCTGGCTCCCACCAATATTCTTGCCCTTTCTCAGCTTCTCACAAGGGAACCACAGTATCACTGCATATCTTGGAGCAAAACACATGATGGCAATTTTCAGTGGCTTCCCATTTCACTTAGGATTTTCCTGGCCTACAAGGTCCAGTGTGTGGCCTTTCCACCCCTCCATTTTGCTGGCACCCCTCCCCTTCACCATCCTCTCAACCCACATCCCTTCTCCACCTCTCCTCATTTGAACCACATGGCCTCTTTCAGTTCCTCAGACACACCAAGCTCTTTCCTGCCTCAGTCTTTGCACAACCTGTTCTTTCTCTCTCTCTTCCCTTTTCTCCTTGCTGAGTCAACTCTTACAAATTCAACTGGTAGATTAAACACACATAGGTCCAGAGAAAGACCTTGTCTGGCCACTCATTCTTTCCCTTTACATGATCTCCTTGTTTTCCTTAATTACCATTATTACAATTTTAACTGTTAGGAGCTTATCTGTACATTTATGTTAAACCTGTCTCTTTCACTAGGCTATAAGCTCTGAATAGTTGCAGCTCCAGTATTTTTCTAGAAAGAGCTTTAAAATGGCACCGAAAGCCAGAGTAGTAATGCACAGCTGTGATCCCAGCATTTAGGAAGTGAAGGCAGGAAGATCAAGAGTTTGAGGCTAGCTTGAGCTATATCTCAAGACCCTGGTACATGTGGCTCAGTCCTGTAACACTCGCTACTCAAGAAACCAAGACTTGGAAGGTAACAGGCAGAAAAGTCCACAAGAATCCACTTCCGATTAACCAGCGAGAAGCTGGTTTGGAGGAGCTAGGAATGTGGCTGAGTGGTAGCGTGCTTGCCTAGCATGCATGAAGCCTGGGTTCCATTCCTCAGTATCGCATAAACAAAAAAGGCTAGAAGTGGCACTGTGGCTCAAGTGGTAGAGTGCTAGCCATGAGCAAAAGAAGCTCAGGGACAGTGCCCAGGCTCT
>NW_012267261.1:6049300-6051112 GCF_000151885.1 Dipodomys ordii
CAAGTGGTAAAGCAAAAGGCCCTAGGTTCAGTTTCCAATATGACAAAAAATAAATAAAAAGAATTTCTCTTCTGAATTGCATTTACAATCTTGAATCCTTGAATGAGCAACTGTTAAGTTTTTGTCTTCCATCAGTCTGGATCTTAGTAATATTTTTGTTTCTATGGTTCGAAATATGTTTGTGTATGCTTTAATTTAATCTTTATAACAATGTAAAAAAGACACTATTTGGGGCTGGGAAGGTGGCTCAGTGGTAGAGTGCTTGCCTTGCATGCATGAGGCCCTGGGTTCAATTCCTCAGCACCACATAAGCAGAAAAGGCCAGAAGTGGCGCCGTGGCTCAAGTGGTAGAGCGCTAGCCTTAAGCTGAAGAGCTGAGGGACAGTGCCCAAGCCCAAAGTTCAGGCCCCATGACCGGCAAAAAAAAAAGAAAAAAGAAAAAGAAAAGAAAAATATACTATTCATATCTGTTTACAGATAAAATAGAAAAAAAATTGCCTGGTGATGGTGGCTCATGCCTGTAATCCTAGCTATTCAGGAGGCTGAGATCTAAGGATCATGGTTCGAAGCCAGCTGGGGCAAGAAAAGTTCTTGAGATTCTATTTCCAATAAACCACCCGAAAACCAGAAGTGGCACTATGGCTCAAGTGGTAGAGTGCTTGCCTTGAGCTAAAGAGCTGAGGGACGGCGTCCAGGCCCAGAGTTCAAGCTCCATGACATCCCCCCCCAAAAAAAACCCCACAAAATTCCATTTTATAGGATAGAAATAGACATGAAACAACTCACTCAATTCACAGAGCTAACAAATAGCTCAGCAAGCATTCAAACAAAAGAGGCTCAGTTTTGCACCATACCTTACCTACCAAGGTAGCCATAGTGATCATCTTTTAGCATCCAAAATCTTTGAATTATATGCTGAAACACCTAACTCAAGCTTCCTTGTGAACAAGAACCTTTGTTTTGTTTTGTTTTGTTTTTGGTCCAGTTGTGGGGCCTGAACTCTGGGCCTGGGCGCTGTCCCTCAGCTCTTCAGCTCAAGGCTAGCACTCTACCACTTGAACCACAGCGCCACTTCCGGCTTTTTTTTTCTTTTTGCTTATGTGGTGCTGAGGAATCGAACCCAGGGCCTCATGCATTGCAAAGCAAGCGCTCTACCGCTGAGCCACCTTCCCAGCCCAAGAACCTTTGTTTTTGACACAGCATCTCTCTATATAGCACAAGCTGACCTTGAACTCTCAATCTCCCTACCTCTGTGTTCCAAGAGCTGAGATTGAAGGTGTGTGATACCCAGTTATGAACAAGAACTTTTCTCACTCACTTCTGGATCCTTAGCCTCTAGTGGAGGACTCACCATATAATGCTACTCACTAATAAATGTAGTAAGTGAATAATAGATTATCAATGATGTTCACACCTACTATGCCAGACTAACAGTGGAATGACTCCCATTTTACAGAGAAAAAAAAATGGAGGTTCACAAGAGGAAGTAATTTATATAAGAGTCCTTTTGACTAAGTCTTTCCCTCTTTTTTGTACCCTTTGCTGTTTCCACAAAAGAAAACACATATTTAGATTATGAAGACTTCACTTTAAGCAGCTGAAGACTTCACTTTAAGCAGCAGAAAAGAAGGTTTGGAGGCATGGCTTAGGTGGTAGAGTGCTAGCCAATGGAGAAAGTGTCTGATACTAAGTTCCAGTCCTGGTCTTGGATAAAAAAGAAGAAGAAGAAGAAGAAGAAGAAGAAGAAGAAGAAGAAGAAGAAGAAGAAGAAGAAGAAGAAGAAGAAGAAGAAGAAGAAGAAGAAGAAGAAGA
>NW_012267261.1:6052682-6055898 GCF_000151885.1 Dipodomys ordii
GCACAAGGCTAGCACTCTACCTACTTGAGCCACAGCTCCTCTACCAGCTTTTGGTGATGAATTGGAAATAAAAGTATCAGAGACTTTCCTGACCAGCTGGCTTTGAACTGTGGTCCTCAGATATCAACTCAGAGTTGCTGGTACTAGGCTTGAATATTATTTTTAAACTCCATATTTTAGGCTTCAGGTCAGCTGGAGGAATGCTCAGTGCTAATACATAGGCAGCTGTTTGCTGGACAACTGGATCTCTGTGAGATTAAAAAAAAAAAAAGCCATGAGTTGTAGTACCTGCCAATTCTGCAGTGTCAATATTCCTGTCACAGTCAATTTCAAGGCACTGACAACAAGGGGATCACAAAATTCTTGGAACTGTAGCAGTCAGCTCTAGTGTGTCAACAGGCTCCAGCCCTCTGCAGCTTACAGTAACTCCTCCAGTGACCAGTAAGGGTGTAAAGGATCACAAGCCCTGCTTTAAGTTTAACAGGATAATGCCTGACTCACAGGCCAAAACAGAGAAGTCCTTGTGTGTAGATGGGACCAGTAACCTCTGACAAGAAAAGAACATTTGTTTTTAATTGAGTTCAAGCCTTCTTCTCATAAATCAAGTTTTTCTTTGAATCTTAGATCTATCTGATGGGGGTTGTCAGGTGGATGGAACTCAAGGGCTTGCTACCACTTGAGACACACCTCCAACCCTTTCAACTAGGATCTCATGCCTTTTTTTTTTCTTTTAAATCACGACTGGCCTCAACCCTTAATCTTCCTACTTGTGCCTTCTGCATAGTGGGGATTAAAGAAGTGAGCCACTGTACTTGGCCCATGAATCTCAACTTCAAGAAAATACAATCACCTACCTCTAAGACTAACAAATATTTATAGCACTTAGTATGGATTAACCATTCAATAATTAGCCAAGTTAACTCAATAAACTTATAGATCAACATTCTAACAACTATCATAAATTTAACTATTACAAATTTCGAAGTGAAGAAAGGAAAATATAGAGAAGATAACTCTTAGCAATATAGCTAGTAAATAATAGATTCAGGATTGGAACCTGGCTCCAGATCTCATGCATTTTACAGATAAGACCCCAACCAAGTTGCCTAGTTTCTAGTTTTCTTCTTTTCTTTCTCTTCTTTCCTTTCCCTTTTCCTTCCCTCCCATGCTTTCCCTCTCTTCCTTTTTCTTTCTCTTCTTCCTTACTTGTTTCATTTGTCACTCCTGAGATTTAAACACAGAGCTTATGCCTGCACTTGATACACCACTGAGCTTCAGTCCTAAACAATGTACCAGGTTTTGTTGTTGTTACTATTTGTTTGCTTGCTTTAGTCCTAGCTTTGAACCCAAGAGTCTCATACTTGCTAGTCAGGTGCTCTACAACAAGAGCCACACTCCTAGCCCAAAACACTAATTTCTCAACAGAGTTCTAGTGGAACAGAGCCCTGCACATTCATTTACATACTGTCTTCAATAGCTTTTGTGCTAAAATGGCAGAGTTAAGGAGTCATGGCAGAGAACATATGGTCCAGAAAGCTTAAAAATATCTGGCACTTTAGACAGAACATTTACTGACCTCTGTTCTATGGTATACTGACTGTGTGTATGAAATCTCATTGTCCCTAGGATCAACACTGGTTCAGAAATTATATTGCTGGCCAATAAGACAAATGAAGAATAATGTCAAAATTGCGAGCCAGGCTCGTGGTTCATGCCTGTAATCCTAGCTACTGAAGGCTAAGATCTGAGAATCCTGGTTCAAAGCTAGCCCAGGCAGGAAAGGCTTTGAGACTCTTACCTTCCAATTAACCATCAGAAAACCAGAAGTGGTGCTGTGGCTCAAAGTGGTAGAGTGCTAGCTTTGAGTGGAAAAAGCTCAGGAACAGTGCTCAGGCCCTGCCCGAGTTCAAGCACCAAGACCAACAAAAAGGAAAAAAAAAAGATTGTAACTATACTCTAATATTTGCACTGGAACAATTGTGTCCATGAAATGGTATATTCAGGCATCAAGCGTTCTCAAGCTTCAATCATGAACTTCAATAACAAATGACCCATAAAAATGTGCATTAAATCACCTTCATAAGATTGCAATGTGTCTTGGGGTTGGAAGGAACTCAAAGACTGTTCATCTGGACCCTGCCTGCCCTCTTAGGAATACTGGGTTGGGTTTCTAAAATCAATGCTATAAAATCCACCATGACCACCCTGAATCATGCAAGATGAATCCCCTGTACAAAGTTGGGCTTTGCAGAGCATGGCGAAGCCAGCTCTTCCTCAGGCTAAAGCATCAAGCTGGCATCTCAACACCTGTCATTCTGTCTCCAAGGCAGCCAGGCAGCGTCTCCAAGTGCCTGTTTCAGATGCCAAGGAGAGAAGCTCCTCAAAGCCTGTCATTCACTGGCCTTCTTTTATAGTCGTTAAAAACTTCCCCTGACCTTTGTAGCTACTTCCTGTGAGCCTCTGGGGGACTGCCACTCACTTGTGACCTATTTACAGAGCTGGCAGCTCTCTCTGGCTGCTGGAGCAAATAAATGCAGAACAAACCCAGCCTACAGGTGGTCGATTGAGTTTCCTTTAGGCTCCCGGCATCGAAAAGAGTTGCTCTTTGGAAGAAGGGTAGATCAGCTTGGAGCTGGACTGCCACACTCATGTAGACAGATTCTCATTGCCCCCGCAGCCGTCAGTATCTCAAGATCGTCAAAAGGCTGTTATCTTCTGTTTGCTGAAGACAGTTGCTTCCTTTTGGCAATTTTTTTCTCGGGAAAAAGTGCTAACATTGGTAAATTAAGGCAATACTAATTGCCAGCTGCAGCGTGGGAGTCCTACTGCGAAAGAATTTTTTTCCTAAGCATTTCAAAAGTAAGTTGATCCAAAACACGCCTCCACCTCCTGGCATTACCTGTAATCTAATCCAGTCAAAATGCAAACAGTTCAACAACAGGCACAACAGCTGCTCCAGGAAATGAGAGCCACCGACCAGCGAGGTTTCAGGGTGGAGGCCACGTAAATGCTGTGCTGTCCAGAGGAGCTGCCACTATACTGGAACCGCTTAAACTGCTCCTGTCACCAGCAAAAACAACCACAGAGAAACCTCTTGGAACTTTGTTAAGCATTCTTCTTAAAAACTTAAGCTAATGCCGGGCGCTGGTGGCTCACGCCTGTAATCCTAGCTACTCAGGAGGCTGAGATCTGAGGATCGCGGTTCAAAGCCAGCCC
>NW_012267261.1:6056714-6071699 GCF_000151885.1 Dipodomys ordii
CCCAGGCAGGAAAGTCTGTGAGACTCTGATCTCCAATAAACCACTAGAAAGCCAGAAGTGGTGCTGTGGCTCAAGCTGTAGAGTGCTCTCCTTGAGCTGAAGAGCACAAGGACAGCGCCAAGTCCAGAGTTCAAGCCCCATGACCAACCAAAAAAAAAAAAAAGAAATTAGAATGATGAAGCTAGGCACTGGTGGCTCACGACTGTGATCTTAGCTACTGAGGAGGTTGAGACCTTTGGATCACAGTTGGTGCTAGCCTGGAGAGGAAAGCCCAAGACTCTTTGTTGTTTTTTGTTGTTGTTGTTTGTTTTTGCCAGTCGTGGGACCTGAATTCTGGGCCTGGGCGCTTTCCCTCAGCTCTTCAGCTCAAGAATAGAGCTCTACCACTTGAGCCACAGTGTCACTTCTGGCTTTTTCTGCTTATGTGGTGCTGAGGAGTCAAACTCAGAGACTCATGCATGCAAGGCAAGCACTGTACCACTGAGCCACCTTCCCAATTCTGCCCAAGACTCATATCTTCAGTTAATCACCAAAACAGCTATTAGTGGAGTCCTGGCTCAACTGATAGAGCACTAGCCTTGAGGAAAACAAAAACAAAAACAAAAAACAACACAGGAACAGCACCTAGGCCCTGAGTTCAAACCCCAAGGAGCCCCCCTCCCACATACACACGAAGGAATTAGAATGCTGAAACCTGTTGCAATTGCTTTAAGAAGGAGGGGGAAGGGTTAAAAGAGAGATGGAGGGAAGGAGGTTGATGGAGTACATTGTGTATATGGAAATGTCACAGTGAAATCCTTGTACAATTATGTACTAATACAAATCTTTTGTTTTTATATTTCTAATTAGCATACATTAGTTGTACAAAGAAGAGTTTCATTGTGACATTAACTTTAAAACGCTTGAAAAAAAATAAAGAAAAGATCAGGGGTGGGCTGGGAAGGTGGCTCAGTGGTAGAGCACTTGCCTTGCATGCCTGAGGCCCTGGGTTCCATTCCCCTGCACCACATAAGCAAAAAGGAAAAAAAGCCGGAAGTGGCGCTGTGGCTCAAGTGGTAGAGTGCTAGCCTTGAGCTGAAGAGCTGAGGGACAGCACCCAGGCCCAGAGTTCAGGCCCCACGACCAGACCTCCCCCCCCCCAAAAAAAAAAGAAAAGAAAATATCAGGGGTATGGCCCAAGTGATAGAGCATATAAACCAAAGGTAGTAAATTCAAACCTCAGTATTATTAAAATAAATAAATAAATAAGCGAATTAACTTCCCTTTGATTTATTTTTTTGTTTGTTTGTTTGAGACAGAGACTCACTCTGTTATTTAGGCTGTCTCCAAATTCTTGAGCTCAGGTGAGCCTGCGATCTCAGTTTCCCAAGTACCTGGTATAACAAGTATATGCTACCATGCTCTGGAGACAGTCCCTTTTTCATTTTATTAACTTGTGTCTCTTCCTGTACTCTTTTTGGTCAAACTGGCTATACCTTAGATATTATAACAATTCAAAGCAATCCTAGAAATAACTACCTATATGCCCCCAAAAGGATTTTTACATCATAGATGAGGAACTCTACGTATGGACAATTTTTCCAAGGTCATAAGAGTCAGAACAGAAGTCTAGGGTGCAGGTGGAGGGAATCTAAAGATCCAAAGATACTGAGTATAATTGGAACATAATTCATAACAAATCTGTAACTTAGAGATGAGGCTCAAGTGGTAGAGCATTTGCCTAGCAAGAATAAAGGCCCTAAGATTCATACCACAGTTCTTCCACCAAAAAAAGAGAAAAGAGTAGCTTTATAACAAATTATAAATTTTAGAGTTATGGATATAAATATAATGCATATAAATATTACTTCTGCTAGTAGCAGTTAGATTTGTAATAACCCTATATGATAGGACATTATACAAATACCAAAGAGTAGATTTATAAAGAAAGGAAATAATGGTAATTACAAAAACTACTGTCTACTAAAAAACATCTTCTACCAAAAATTAGATAACTAGATAAGATGCATATATTATTAGAAAGTTACTAACTATCAAAAATGACTTAAGAAGTAGAAAATCTAAACAAACCTATAATAATTGGTGTGGGTGTGGGTGTGTGAGCATGCGCACGCACACATGTGTACACACACCAGTAAAACTTGACAATTTGGGGCCCTGTGCTCTCACTTGGCACTTTTTGCTTAAGGCAAAAGAAGGCTCTAGGGGCTGGGAAGGTGGCTCAGTGGTAGAGCGCTTGCCTTACATGCATGAGGCCCTGGATTGGATTCCTCAGCACCACATAAGCAAAAAGAAAAAAGCCGGAAGTGGCGCTGTGGTTCAAGTGGTAGAGCACTAGCCTTGAGCTGAAGAGCTGAGGGACAGTGCCCAGGCCCAGAGTTCAGGCCCCATGACCAGAAAAAAAAAAAAAAAGAAGGCTATACCACTAGCCACTTGTGGACTTTCCTGCTAGGTCTAGCTTTGAACCATGGTCCTCAGATCTCAGCTTTCTGAGTGGCTAAGATTACAGGTGTGAGCCATTGACACTTGGAAAACCTCTTTTTTTTTTTTATAAGTTAACCACCTCAAGTATTTTGTTATAGTGATGTGGAAGTCAAAAAATAAAGTTGAAAGTATAGAAACTATAAATAGAGAAAAGAGTAATGAAGATATAAAAATGAAGCTGGAAATGATGGTTCATACCTGTACTACTAGTTACTTAGGAGATTGAAGACAGAATAGCTCATGTACAATGTTTACAAGACCCCTATCTCAACCATAACAAAGCTGAGCATAATGGCATGTGCCTACCCTTCCAGCTATATGGAAAACATGAATAGGAGAATTATGGTCCAGGCCATCCTAGGCGTACATATGAGACTCTATTAAAAAAATAAAATAACAAAAGTAGAAAGCGGCTCAAGTGGTAACACACTTACCTAGCAAGGGCAAAATTCTGAGTTCAAACACCAGAATCTCTGCCTCCCTTACGAAGATTAGCACTAGATAAGCTAGACTTGGTGTGGGGGAGGGGAGTTTCCTCAACTTGTTAAAAAGTTTATAAGAAAACATCTAAGCCAGAAAATAATGACTCATGTCTACAATGCTGACTACTCAGTGGCTGGAAAGTAATGATAATACTTCAAAGACTGCCAAGGCAGACAAATCTACAGTACTCTTACCTCCAAATAACCAACAAAAAAGCCAAAAGTAGATATATAACTCAAGTGGCAGAATGCCAATCATGAGTGAAAAATCATCAAGTTCCAGTGTCATCACCTACACACACACACACACAAAGACATCTATAAATATCTACCTCTAAAAGCCATTTGTACAAAAATATGTAACTAGCATTATATTTAATGGTAAAAGACTGACAACTTTCCAACACAAGACAAGGATGTTCCTTCATGTGTGTGTGTTTCTTAGAACTATCCATATACAAGATGATGCCATCTGTGACTAAAGATAGTTTTATGCCTTCCTTTTTTTTTTTTCTTTTTGGTAATCATGGGGCTTGAACTCTGTACCTGGGTGCTATCCCTGAGCTCTTCTTCAGCTCAAGGTGAGCACTCTACCACTTGAGCCACGTGGCACTTCCAGTTTTCTGGTGGTTAATTGGAATTAAGAGTCTTATGGACTTTCCTGCCTGGCCTGGCTTTGAACCCTGATCCTCAGATCTCAGCTTCCTGAGTAGCTAGGATTACAGACATGAGCCACCAGGTGCCCGGCCTAGGCCTTTCCTTTCTATCTGAGTATAAAATACTTAGGAATAAGTTAAATGTACAAGGTGTTCAGTGGTTCAGTGAAAATTACATCATTAACAAAAATTTAAGAAGATGTAAACTGAAAGATATCTCAGAAAATTTCTCAGGACAGAAAATTTACTATTTTTGGAGGGCAATATTGCTCAACTTGATCTACAGATTCAGTGCAATGCATATCAAAATCTCAGCTGCCTGTTTCGCAGAATTGGACAAGCCAATCTTAGAAGTTATATGGAAATGCAAAAGACCAGGAATAGCCAAAGAACAATCTTGAAACATTTTGCCAAAATTAAAAGTTTATTATAGCTGGACACTGGTGGCTCATGCCCGTATTCCTAGCTACTCAGGAAGCTGAGATTTGAAGATCAGGGCTTGAAGCTAACCTGGGCAGGAAAGTCTGTGAGACTCTTATCTCCAATTAATCACAGAAAAAGCCAGAAGTGATGCTATGGCTCAAGTGGTAGAGTGCTAGCCTTGAGCAAAAGGAACTCAGGGACAGAGACCAGGCCTAGAGTTTAAAAACAAAAGAAAGTTGCAGAGCTGGGAGATGGTAGCTCATGCCTGTTATACTAGCTACTCAGGAAGCTGAGATATGAGGATCACAGTTTGAAACCAGCCTGGGAATGTTCATGAAACTTTTTTTTTTTTTTGGCCGGTTGTGGAGCTTGAACTCTGGACCTGGTCACTGTCCCTCAGCTCTTTAGCTCAAGGCTAGTGCTCTACCATTTGAGCCACAGCACCACTTCCAATTTTCTAGTGGTTAATTGGAGATAAAATTCTCATGGACTTTTCTGCCAGGGCTGCTTTTGAACTGTGATCCTCAGATCTCAGACCCCTAAGTAGCTAGGATTATAGGTGTGAGCTACTGGCACTCAGCTGTTCACGATACTCTTATTTCCAATTAACCACCAAAAAACTAGAAGTGGAGCTGTGGCTCGTGTGGTAAAGCATCAGCCTCAAGTGAAAAAGTTAAGGAACAGTGCCCAGGCTCTGACTTCACACTCTAATACCAGCACAAAAGAAGAATGGAAGAAAGGAAGGAAGGAAGGAAGGAAGGAAGAAAGGAAGGAAGGAAGGAAGGAAGGGTAGTATTAGCATTAAGTTATGTAGATAGGGCAACAAATTATACTTCAGGGTAAAAAATGAACCCTTACATTTCTAATCAACTGATTAACAGAGGTACCATGAAAATTGATTGGAAGAACAGTCTTTGCAATAAATAATGCTAAAAATAACTGGTTATTCACATGAAATACTATAAAGATGAATAGAATACATCATATATATCAATTATTGCATGTGTTGCATACCTCTTTTATGCATTATATGTGTTGTACATTATCATAGAGGGTAAAAAGAAAGTCTACATCAGAACTATGCAACCAAGGGGCTGGGAAGGTGGCTCAGTGGTAGAGTGCTTACCTTGCAATGCATGAGGCCCTGGGTTCGATTCCTCAGCACCACATAAGCAAAAAAACAAAAAAGCCGGAAGTGGCGCTGTGGCTCAAGTGGTAGAGTGCTAGCCTTGAGCTGAAGAGCTGAGGGACAGCACCCAGGCCCAGAGTTCAGGCCCCACAACCGGACCCCCCCCCCAAAAAAAAGAACTATGCAACCAAGTAGTCAATATCATACCAAATAAAACATTAAATAAATCTTGAATGGTGGGGGAAAAAAGAAGAATAAAGATAAACTCCTTCCTGATGCAGACATTAAAAATGAACTTTAAACAAGGTGCCAGTGGCTTATGCTTCTAATCCTAGCTATTCAGGAGGCTGAGATCTGAGGATTTCAGTTCAAAGCCACCCTGGCAGGAAAATCAGTAAAACTCTTATCTCCAATAAACTATTCAGAAAAAGCCAAAAGTGGTACTGTGGCTCAAGTGGTAGAGTGCTAACCTGAGCCAGGCCCAGAGTTGAAGCCATAGGACTGGCAGAAGAAAACAAAAAACCAGGGGCTGGGAAGGTGGCTCAGTGGTAAAGTGCTTGCCTTGCACGCATGAGGCCCTGGGTTCGATTCCTCAGCATCACATAAGCAGAAAAAGCCGGAAGTGGTGCTGAGGCTCAAGTGGTAGAGCGCTAGCCTTGGGCTGAACAGCTGAGGGACAGCGCCCAGGCCCAGAGTTCAGGCCCCACGATCAACAACAAAAACAAAAAACAAAAACCCTCCAAGTGAATTAAAGATTTAATGCAAAATCCAAAGTAATAAAACTCTTAGTTCAGCAGGGTACCTGTGGCTCACACCTGTAATCCTACATACTCAGAAGGCTAAGATAGGAGGATAAAGGTTTGATAGAACCAGCCTGGGCAGGAAAGTCTGTGAGACTCTTATCTCTAATAAACCACCAAAAAGCTGACAGTAGAGCAGAGGATCAAGTGGTAGAGTGCTAGCCTTGAGCAATAAAAAGGCACAGGGACAGCACCCATGCCCTGAGTTCAAGCCCTAGGACTGGCACAAAGAAGAAAAAACGGTGGGGCTTAAATTTTTGGTTTGAGGAACTAAACAAACAAGCATATCACCAGTAGCTCAGCCCTGTTTTACAGTATCAGAACTGCTGCTACAAAAACAGATTAGCACCATCTCTCCCTGCCTGAAGGCTTACATGTTACAATTCTCTTGTAATCTTGTAATAAGTTCCTAACTATTTAATACTTGAATGACTTCCTGATAGGGTGTTGATTTACTATATCACAAGCATAATTAAGAGGCATCAATTCAGGTCTGTTGGGATTAAGTTTAAAGCCTGAAAATTAAGTCTTTAGAGCCAAGCACATGAAAAAACAGCCAACAGGTGGTACAGAACATTTGTACACAAGCTACAACATGCAGCTGTATTTTTTCTGAGACTCCCCACCTTTGCTGCTGGCCCAGTGGGTTTCACCTGGTTCTGAGTGTGTGAGTGAAGTTAGAATCATCATGTTGAGGCCACTGGAAGGGGTGGGGGAGTGAGGAGGAGGAGCAGGTCCTGAGTTGGAGCCCTCAACCCAAACAAGCATTCTGCAGCATGTATGTATGTACATATGTATGTATGTACATATGTATGTATGTGATGGTACTAGGACTTGAACTCAGAGCCTAGATACTGTCCCTTAACATTTTTTGCTCAAGGCTGGCACTCTACCACTTGTGCAACAGCTTCACTGTCAGCTTTTGGGTGGTTAATTAGGGTTTAGAGTCTTGTGAATTTTTCTCCATGGGCTAACATCAAACTGCAGTCGTCAGATCTCAATGCCCCGATTAGCTGGGATTATAGGCATGAGCCAGCAGTGCTTGGCTCAATTTAGCTGCTTTTAAACTTGGGAGGGAGCCCCTGACTCAGCATGGATGAAAATGATCTATTCTCATTACAAGTTTAAAGATAAGGGTTCCCTATTCAATTTCACCAGAAATTGTGACTAATCTGTGTTCTATTAATGAGTTCTCCTTGTAAGCATGTATTGCTGTCTTATCATGACCTGAAATTGCACGTTAACGTGTAGATTCACTGGTAAGGATTCTATAAAGATCTGACAAAAGGTGCTCAGGTTTCCCTTTCCAGTCCAGCAAACCACACACCTGGGGCCTTTTGAGAGGCTTGCCCAAATCACAAAATCCTTCACTTCGCTGTGGGCCAATCATGCATGCTCTTGTATTGATATAAGGCAATTAGGATCATTGTTGCCTTCATGCACAGTGATGAACAATTGTCCTGTTCCTATGTTGCTAGATTGTCACATAAGCAAAAAACATAAGCAAAAGAAGTTTAAGGAGAAGCTCCTTTTTTTCCCTTTTGCTATGCTGGGGATTGTACCCAGAACTTTGTATATATCAGCCAAGTACTCTATTGCTGAGCTACATCCTTATGACTGTAATCTTAGCTACTTAACAGGCTGAGGTCTGAGGATCATGGCTTAAAGCTAGCCTGGGCAGGAAAATCCATGAGACTCTTTTATCTCCAATAAACTACCAAAAAGCAGGAAGTTGGGTCTGTGGCTCAAGTGGTAGAGCACTATCCTTGAGCTGAAAATCTCAGGGACAGTGTCCAGGTTCTGAATTCAAGCACCAGGACCAGCACACAATTTTTTTTCCTTAATTAAGCTTCAGAGGGGAAATTTATTAGCTTGGGGTAACAGCCCATGTGTGTTTTACTTAATTATTCTGGGTGCCAGTGGCTCATGCCTATAATCCTAACTTCTTAGAAGGCTGAGATCTGAGGATTGAGGTTCAAAGCCAGCTCAGGCAGGAAAGTCCATTAACCATCAAAAATTAGTGGAAGTGTGGTTCCAGTGCCAGAGTAACCAACTTGAGTGAAACCAAAGCTAAAATACAGCACCTAAGTGCTAAATTCAAGCCCTACTACCTGCACAATAAATAAACAAAACTTTGTTATTGCTTACATTATTTATTAAAGAATCATCCGATTGAGTATGGTTTGTTTTATAAAATTCCAAACAATGGAGAAACCACAGTATAAAAGGGCTGGTCCTATTCTAAGGAGTGTACAGTCTAGTAACAGAAAAGTATGAAAACAGGAATTTGAGAGCCAGGTGTGGTGGTGCATGCTGTAGTTCCAGCATCCAGCAGGCTGATGCTGGAAAATGGCTACTTTCAGGCCAGCTGGCTACACAGTGAGATCCTATCTCAAAGAAACATAAACAAAATAGGAACTTGGAATACAGAAAGAGACATGCAATGAAGGAGGTAAGTACAGATTGTTGTGGACACTTCCTAGACATATAAAAAGAAAATTGTGAACAGGAAACACCAGAGGGATGAATTTCAGAAATAGGAAGCAGGAATGAAGACAAACATCTATCATAGCACTTCCCAGCTATTGTGAATATTTTGTGTATTTTTCCCTCCCTTGCTTTTAATAGTCTATTATTGTACTTTTCCCCCTCATGCAATAGAAAAACATAGGCATTTCTCCACATTATTGAGAACTGGTCATTAGCACCATTCTAATCATGTGGAAGGGGCACAATCTGTTATCTCATTTCTCTTTGCCACTTACATCATATCTTGATTTTGTTTATATTGATTAATTCAACCGGCATGTCCCAGATCTTGCCTTTCAAGTGTACACTGGGCGGGGTCTGCAGATACCAAAAGTCCTTAATCTAGACTTGCAGGAACACTAGACTGGAGGTGTGCGTGGATCACACTATAGTGCCTGCCTAGCAAGTAGAAGCCTCCAATTTCAAGCACTTAAACCCCAGTACTTAAAAAGAAGAGATTATAATCCAGGAAAATATGGTCATTGTAGTTTGTTTGCATGTATGAAAATAAGACAACAAAGCCTGTTGAAATTGCTTTAAGAAAGGAGAGTGGGCCTGGCATCAGTAGCTCATGCCTATAATCCTAGCTACTTATGAGGATGAGATCTGAGGATCATAGTTGAGAACCAGCCAAAGCAGAAAAGTCCCTGATATTATTATTTCCATTATCTCTATTATCTTTGGCAAAAAAACCCACATTTTAGCATTGGCTCAAATGGTAGAGCACCAGCATTTGAGTGAAAACACTAAGAACAGTGTTTAGGCCCTGAGTTTAAGCCACAGTAGTTTGGCACAAAAGGGTGACAAGGGGTAAGTGGCACTTTGATTTTCCTGGAGTGGCTCAGTTTCTTTTTTGGAGGGGAGGGGATCCGGTCGTGGGGCCTGAACTCTGGGCCTGGGCGCTGGTCCCTCAGCTCTTCAGCTCAAGGCTAGCACTCTACCACTTGAGCCACAGTGCCACTTTCAGCTTTTTTCTTTTTGCTCATGTGTTGCTAAGGAATCGAACCCAGGGCCTCAGGCATGCAAGGCAAGTGCTCTACCACTGAGCCACCTTCCCAGCCCAGAGCTGCTTAGTTTCTTTTTTTTTGGGGGGGGGGGTCAAGTCATGCGGCCTGAACTCTGGGCCTGGGCGCTGTCCCTCAGCTCTTTAGCTCAAAGCTAGCGCTCTACCACTTGAGCCATAGCTCCACTTCCAGCTTTTTTTTTCCTTATTGCTTATGTGGTGCTGGGGAATCGAACCCAGGGCCTCAGGCATGCAAGGCAAGCGCTCTACCACTGAGCCACCTTCCCGGTCGAGCTGCTCAGTTTCTAAGTTAAGAATTTCCACTCAGTAATAGAGTGCTTGCCTTGCATGCATGAGGCCCTGGGTTCAATTCCTCAGTACCACATAAGCAGAAAAAGGCTGAAGTGGCACTGTGTCTCAAGTGGTAGAGTGCTAGCCTTGAGCTGAAGAGCTGAGGGACAGCACCCAGGCCCAGAGTTCAGGCCCCCCCAGCAACAAAAGAAAAGAAGAATTTCATAACGTGTTTTAACACACACTTTGTTAGGTTGATTCTTATTTCCCAACATCTCTAGTCAAGCTCTACTCATTCACAATTCTCTGAGCCGTCCATGGTAGCCTAGTCAGACACATCTAGAACCCTGAGAGTTGAAGAGGTTATTGTAACATTAGCTCTTATGTTCCAATCATCTCTGAACACGGCATTGCAAACCACGCCTTCCACTCATGAGCCTTTTGGAAATATTTAATTACCCAAAGCACAATACCTCCCTCACAGCTGGTCCCCTATGTTGATGGCTGGCTTACCTGGCCTCCCATTCTCTTTTCTGTGCCTCATAAATGCAAGGGAGTGAGAGAATAGGAGTGACACTGTCCCATTGCCCTTGCACCGCACTGTGCTCCTCCAAAAGGCCAGAAACAGGTGGCTTGGGTGTCCTCTCAGGTGACCTTCTCGGGGGTCTTTACCTTGTCTTTATCTCGTGGGGGTCTCAATCACTGCTAGTCTGCCCTTTGGATACAGGGCATCATGGCTCATTTCTATACTTGGTTACTCCTGTGCCCTTTCTTTGCTAGATCCTGCTACAGTTGCTTGGAACTTGCTTGAAGCTTTGAGCTCCTAGCTCACCTGTTCACCTTCAGAGGCACCAGGATACTCTTCATAAAGAGCACAAATAAGGAAGTAAACACTGCAGCAGTAATTTCACAAAATGTGTGTTCTTTATTGTGCTTGCATGCCCTGGGCTTGCGTGCCAGTTCAAGAGTACAGTGCTTGCCTCGCTAGCATGCACTAGAGCCTAGGTTTGATCTCCAGCATTGAGATTCTTAAAACAAAAAAGAAGAAAGGGCTGGGAAGGTGGCTCAGTGGTAGAGCACTTGCCTTGCATGCCTGAGGCCCTGGGTTCGATTCCTCAGCACCACATAAGCAAAAAGAAAAAAGCTGAAAGTGGTGCTGTGGCTCAAGTGGTAGAGCGCTAGCCTTGAGCTGAAGAGCTGGGGAGTTCAGGCCCAGAGTTCAGGCCCCATGACCAGACCCCCCCAAAAAATAAAAATTAAAAAAAAAGAAGAAGAAAAGAATAGCCGGGCACTGGTGGCTCACGCCTGTAATCCTAGCTACTCAGGAGGCTGAGATCTGAGGATCACAGTTCAAAGCCAACCCCAGGCAGGAAAGTCCATGAGACTCTGATGTCCAATTAACCACCAGAAATCTAGAAGTGGCACTGTGGTTCAAGTGGTAGAGCACTCGCTTTGAGTTGAAGAGCTGAGAGACAGCGCCCAAGCCCAGAGTTCAAGCCCCACGACCACCACCAACAACAACAAAAAGGCAGTGCCAGTGGCTCACACCTGTAATCCTCAATTCAGGAGGTTGAGATCTAAGACTCACAGACTGAAGCCAGCCCGGGCAGATAAATCTGAGTCTTATCTCCAACTAACCAGAAAAAAAAAGCCTGAAGTGGAGCTGTGGCTCAAGCAGTAGAGTGGTAGCCTTGAGCCAGAAAAGCCCTAAACAAGAGCTTGAAGCCCTGAGTTCAAGCCCCATTACTGGCAGAAAGAAAGAAAGAAAAAGAGAGAGAAACAAAGAAAGGAAGGAAGGAAGGAAGGAAGGGAGAGAGAGAAAGAAAGACAGGAAGGAAGGAAGAAGGAAAGAAGAAGAGAGAAATAAAAGAAAAAAAACCTCTAGTTGTTTGTCTGATCTCTGAATCATTGGAACCTGCTAGCATCATTAGAAGTAGGGAAAGCAAGGCCTTTACTTTCCCTATCTGTAAGATGAAGGAAGGGGAATGATATTTTTAGTCTATGAATCTACCAGGCACTTCAACATCTTTGTATGAAACTTTACAGTAGATAAATTACTTTTGACAAATAGGATCTTGAGCAGAAGGTGTGGCTCAGTGATAGAACATCTGCCTAGCAATTGTGAGGACCCGAATCCAAACCCTCAGTAGCATTAAAAAAAAAAAGTCAGGATCTTATTTAATATAACCATGCTCAATGAATATTTCCCAATAGGACTGACAATGAGGGTTCCCTGTGAGCTGAGGAAGCCTTCCCTCTAATCATGAAATCTAAGAGCTAGTTATTTTAGTTCCTGAATGCTTTTACAACCTAAAGGAAGTGATATAGGAAAGACCAGCTAAAAACCAGGGGGAGAAGGCAATTTTCCCTGCAGTACTATTTATTCTGCTGTGTGAAGAGCTATATTTTATTTGAGGAGGGGAAAACAAACAAACAAGTCTCCCCAGGTGTTTATTTCTAGCTCAGCTAACATGCACCTATTCAACATATGCATCATTCAGTCTTAGCTTTTCATTCTATTTATCTTAATTATATATATCTATATAATTTTGAGGCACAATTGCATGCTGTAGCTCAAACGTTCCTGAAACTCATTATGCAGCCCAGGCTAGCATCAAACTCACAATCCTTCGGCCACAGTCTCCCAAGTCCTGAGACTAGAGGCATTTATTTATCATCACACCTGGCTCACTGTTAGGTTCAAAATATTTTGAAATACAGCTCTTCTCAGAAGTGGCCTACAGGCTATTGTGAATAGAGGCTCTTAGCCCCTGCCTGGGGCACCAATTGCAAGCCACACACACACCTGGGCAGGTGATTCACCCCTCCCCTCCACCTCCCCCGCCCCCACCATCTGTATCCATGGAGACACAGATGCATACTAGAAGGCAAACAGCAAGCTCTTTGCTGTGGCCACTACCACAGTCCTGGTTTCATCATCAGTGTCTTTGATAGCCAGTGTTAAGGAGAATGAACTTTTCAAACCAACCTTACCTTTCTTCCCTCAAGTGATAGAAAAGCAAAGCCAGGGCACCTCCATGGGAAATGCTGTTGGGAGCTCCTCACAGAAAAGGCTATTGCAGGCTGAGGTGCCACATTTAAGAGAACACAAAGAAAGTAAAAGAGTTTCTCCGTATATTGCTACTTCCTACTATTATAAACTTAGAACAAGTCCAAGTAAGAAAAAGACATCATCTCTAACTTCCTGACCAGTGCACCAAATACTATGTTGCCAGAAAGTTTAGGACCACTAAACAACTTCAGTCCTTATATTGGGCAAGGGAAGAATTCAGGCAAGACATGATAGGAATGTTTATTTTAAAAGAAATATAACAGAGAAAGAGAGCATGTGGCATAGATGTGCTATGGGGAAGATGGTAGTTCAGCCCATCTCAGCCTTTTTTTGGGGGGTGGGGTGGAGGGGGTCAGCCATGGGACTTGAACTCTGGGATTGGGCACTGTCCCTGTGCTCTTTAGTTCAAGGCGAGTGCTCTACTGCTTGAGCCACAGCGCCACTTCCAGCTTTCTAGTGGTTAATTGGAGATAGGAGTCTCGTGCACTTTCCTGCGTGGGCTGGTTTTAAACCGTGACCCTCAGATCTCAGCCTCCTGAGTAGCTGGGATTACAGGCATGAGCCACTGGCATCCGGCTATCTCAGCCATCTTGGTGGTCTCACATATTACAGAGCTTGGCCAAGGGCTAAACAGTGAAACTTGGATGGCTTACTGATTAATGGGAATCCTCTTTCTGTTGTGATGTCAAAGATTTGCTGTCCCAAAATATTTACTGTCCTGTACTTATTTCCTCATTCTTTCATACCTTTTTTTTTTGTCAGTTGAGGGGCTTGAACTCTGAGTCTGGGCCTTGTCCCTCAGCTCTTCAGTTCAAGGCTAGCACTCTACCACTTGAGCCACAGTGCCACTTCTGATTTTCTGAGTGGTTAATTGGAAATAAGAGTCTCACGGACTTTCCTGCCCGGCTGGCTTTGAACCGTGATCCTCAGATCTCAGCCTCCTGAGTAGCTAGGATTACAGGTGTGAGCCACCAGTGACCAGCTCTTTCAAACCTTTTATTTACTCATTCTTTTTTTTTTTAAAGTTAAGTTTTATTCTTGGACTTAGAATTTCCAGTCTTGTTTTGCATGCTGGTTGTATTTTTTTTTCTTTTTTTGCTTATGTGGTGCTGAGTAATCGAACCCAGGGCCTCAGGCATGCAAGGCAAGCGCTCTACCACTGAGCCACCTTCCCAGCCCTATTTCCTCATTCTTTTATTACGCCCCCACCCCCCAGCCCCATTTTATTGTCTGGTAGCTTTTGGTTTTTCAGTTTATTCTGCTATCTGTATATTTTATAGGCTGAAATTACCTGGTTGGCTGTTTTCCTCTAATCTATCATTATTACCTGCGTACACTTCCATCAGTGCCAATATCCATCCATTATTCTTTACTTCTCAAGTCTGGTGAATAAAGTCCTGTTAATTCTTACTTTACAATGTCTTTCTCTTAGGTGCTATCACCCTCCCTGTCCCTGACCTCTCTCTTAACCTATTTGGTAAATGGCTAGCATATTGATAATAGGATCAGTTGTTATATGCTTATGTGGCTTATGTGTGTTATTTCATACCATGATTTGGATGAGTTTCCCCAAAATGCTCATGTGTTAAAGACTTGGTCATGAGGCTAGACATGAAGCCAAAATGTTGAGATGGGTCCTACTGGGAGATGTTCTAGAGAGAACAACAGGATGCAGGTCTCTTGCATCTTTTCCATCTCTGCCATGAGATTGAATAGGTTTGCTTGGCAAAATGCTCTTATCACAATATGCTGCCACAGGACAAACCCAAAGGACCCATTGGTCATGAACTAAAACCTCCAAAAGTAAACCTTTCCTCTCTTTAAGTTGATTTCTCTCAGCTAATTATTACAGTGATGGAAAGCTGAAGAATACATCTCATTCCTCATAAGCTGCATGTGCCTCCTCTAGGTTACAGAGGAGAAAACTGAGATGCAGAACAATATCTAATCTCCTACAACAAACAAGTAGAACTAGGATTTTGTTCAAATTTTTTATTGTGATTAAGTGGTTACATAATTTCCCAAATTTCACAGTATTGTGGGATAGTGATGTTTAGTTAAAGTCACAAACACATTCTAACTTTTATGGAGCAAATTGTCTATTGTGGTCTATAA
>NW_012267261.1:6073949-6077781 GCF_000151885.1 Dipodomys ordii
TGTACAGGAAGGCGACTGATTTTTGTGGGTTAATTTTGCATCCTGCTACTTTGCTGAAGTGGTTTATAATTTCTAAGAGTTTGGGGATGGAGTTTTTGGGATCATGAAGGTATAGTATCATATCATCTGTAAAAAAGGATAGTTTAACTTCTTCTTTCCCTATGCAGATCCCTTTAATGTGTTTTTCTTGCCTTATTGCCCTGTCTAAGGGTTCCAGGACTATATTGAAGAGGAGTGGAGACAATGGGCATCCTTGCCTTGTTCCTGATTTTAGGAGAATTGGTTGTAGTTTTTCCCCATGAAGTATAATATTGGCTATTGGTCTGTTGTAAATGGCTTTTATTGTTTTAAGGAATGTTCCTTCTATTCCTATTTTCTCCAGAGCTTTTAGCATGAATGAATATTGTATTTTATCAAAAGCCTTTTCTGCATCTGTGGAGATAATCATATGATTCTTGACCTTGGTTCTGTTGATGTGTTGGATTACATTTATTGACTTACATATGTTAAACCCCCTGCATTTCTGGGATGAAGCCTACCTGGTCATAGTGTATGATTTTTTTTATATGTTTCTGGATTCTGTTAGCTAGAATTTTGTTAAGGATCTTTGCATCTGTAGAACTGGGATTTTAAATAAGCAAGTCATTTGGTGCTAAAGTCCAAACTCCTAACTACCATAAAGCATCTGCAGCACCCACATTACCATATTACTCTCTGCTCAAGGTCACAGGTTGGCTCTCATCTGCCTGTGGGAGTTGAGGTCCTAGTTTGGCTGTGGAGGCTATGAACAGTTCCACTAGCTTGCAAGTAAGTTCATTAACCTCACCATGTCTCAATTTCCTCATCTCTTAGTTGAGAATGATCATTGTAGCCATTTCATGGGACTATCATTGAAATTAAACAAGTTAGGCAGTTAAAACACTTGGCTAGATTCCCAGCATGGGCAGATTCGTGATATCTGTCTCTCAGCTCCTGTGTACCCTTCTTCCCCACTACTTCCTCATAGGCCTCCTTTGACCAGAATATTGCTGCAAATAAAGAGTGCTTATGGGTGATATGAATGTTGATGCAGCTTTTCCCTTCCTAGAAATTTTCTCCACTATGGCACGCCCTCACCCAACCCACCACTTTGTAAACATCCATCAGGTGCCTGCTCTAATACTCACAGTGACTGGATCTGACCTTATTCTTTACAATGGACATTGTGACACAAACGTAAGTCTAAACAGTCCCTAAGGCCTGGGAAGGGTTTCCACTGTAGGGCTACTGGAGCCCCAGCAGCTGCTGGGTTATGACTCACTATTTCTAGTAATGAAATGAGAAATGTAGTGGTGCTGGTGATGTTATTCTAAGACTCCTTTGAATGTATCATGGAATAAAGAAATAATAGTCAGGGGCTAGCAGCTCATTCCTGTAATCCTAGCTACTCAGCAGCCTGAAAACTGAGAATCATAGTTCAAAACCAGCCCAGGGAAGGAAAGTTCTATGACACTCTGATCTTCAATTAACTACCAAGCAGCTGAAAGTGGAGCTATGGTTCATTTAGTGGTAGAATGCTAGCTTTGAACAAGAAAGCTTAGTGACAGCACCCAGGCTCTGAGTCCAGGCCCTAGGTCCAGCACAAAAAAAATGATGTGAACTCTTTTTAAACGTGGAATGTTTGATATAGGAGAAAAGAAGTATGAATATAAGATCAATGAAGTAAAATACACACACACACAATTGATTGCTCAGGAATGTGGCTTAGTGATAAAGTTCTTACTTGGCATGCTCCAAGCTCTGGGTTTGATCCCCAGGCACTGTAGAGGAGGGTAGAAGAAAAGAAAGAAAAATAAAGTAGATTTTTTCCTGTAGAAAAAAAATATTCCAGGCCTCGCACTAGTGATTTATACCTGTAATCCTAGCTATTAAGGAGGCTGATATCTGAGGATTGAGATTCAAAGCCAGGTAGCAAGGTATGTGAGACTCTTATCTTCAATTTACCACCAGAAAACTGGAAGTGGTACTGTGGCTCCAAGCGGTAGAGTGCTAGCCTTGAACAAAATTGCTCAGGGACAGCACCCAGGCCATGAGTTTAAGCCCCACAACTGGGAGGGGGGGCGGGCAGGGAACAAACAGGAACAGCCTTCTTTGCACCAAATAAGGTTTCTAAATGCCATTTGCTAAAAAGAATGCTAATTTCACATCTGTTACAAGATGATCTTGTAACAGATTATATTATATACAAGATAATAAAATACATATCAAAGCTAGAGGCATGGCTCAGCAGTAGAATGTCTGCTTAGCAAATGGCAGTCCCTGAATCCAAACCCCTGTACCATCAAAATCTATCAAGGACAAGAGAACAATATCAAAAAGTTGCAGGAATTAAACAGACTCCCACTATAATTTAACTGCAATGGATTGAAACTAGATATGTTTAAAATCATGGAGTCATGATGATAGCTATTTGGGGATAATACTGGGATTTAAACTCTGTGCTTCATGCTTGGTTGCTTAGCTGGTACTCTATCACTTGAACCATGCTTCTGGGTTTGCTCATTGCTGGTTATTTTGTGTTAGTTTTCCTGTTGGTACTGTGAACTCAGAGCCTCACATTTGCTAGGCAGGCACTCTACAACTTGAACCACTCCTCCTTTGCTGGTTATTTTGGAGATGTAATCTCAGAGACTTTTCTGCCTGGGCTAAATTGAGCCTAAATTTTCCAGATCTCAGCTTACTGAGTAGTTAGGATTACAGGCATGAGCCTAGCCACTTTCCTCTTTTATGTTAGATTTTCCATACTAGTTGGGCTTAGTGGTGCACACCTGTAATCCCAACATTGAAGACACTGAGGCAGGTAGATGCAGCGTTCCAAGCTAGCTTGGGCTGTGTGCCTAGATCCTGTCTCAATAGATCAGTCAATAAGGGAAGGAGAGAGGAAAGAAGGAAAGGAGAGCAGGAAAGAAGGAAGGAAGAAAAGAAGGGAAGGAGAGAAGGAAAGAAGGAAGGAAGGAGGGAAGGAAGGAAGGAAAGGAAGGAGGGAGGGAGGGAGGAAGGAAAGGAGGGAGGAAGGAAAGAGCAAACAAAGGGAGAGAGGGAGGGAGAAAATAAAAGAACAGAAGCACAGAACCTCTAAAGGATGATAGAACAGCTGTTTTCTGATATTGTCCCAGCATGCATTGTCCCTGTTGAGCTCCACTCTCCATAACCACTCTCTAATCCAGTGGCATACTTATGACCTCAAAAGAGTTATTACAGCATCTGTTTGAGAAGGTGAAGTTTCTCCTGGATTGGAGGAGTCAGTCATCACTGGGAGGCTGACAATGTAATTAGTAGCTAAGCAGATGAATTCACTCTTCAGGCTGTGGGGGTGAGGGGCAGGGCTTTGGGGAATTGCCCTTCTGAGTTTACTCTTGTTCTTTCTTTTCCTGTCCATCTATTCACCAAACAAGTATGACCTTTTTGCCCTGTGTGTGGGGGGGGGGTTCTTTCTCTCCACCCCCCTTTTCCTTCCCCCTCCCCCCATCTTTGTGCCAGTACTCAGGGCCTGGGTGCTGTCTCTTAAATTTTCTGCTCAAGGCTGGTACTCTACCATTCGAGTGACAACTCCACTTCTGGCTTCTTGCTGAATAATTGGAGATAAGAATATTATGGACTTTCTTGCCTGGGTTGGGTTTGAAACTCAATCTCCCTATCTCAACCTTCTGAGTAGCTAGAATTGATGGCACACTTTACTGGCCCTCAACTTGTTTTTTGTTTTTAAATATATCATACAATATCACCAGACATTCACACTAACACAAAGCAGGCAGGCAGAATAAGGAGAGCAAATGAAGTTGAAGTTGGCTGT
>NW_012267261.1:6079046-6082212 GCF_000151885.1 Dipodomys ordii
CTTTCCTGCTTCTACCATATTTTTCCTAATACATTTGTGTATATATGCATATAAACTGTATATGTTTACATATATATTTATAAATCAGATTTAACTTCCATATAGGAAAGAAAATATGTGCCCTTTGTCACTCTGGGGCTGATTGACTTTACTTAGCATAATTTTTTCCAGGTCCATTCTGGAAATCTGCAAATGATGTAAATGATGTAATATCATTTATCTTGATAGATGAATAAAATTCTGTTACACACGCACACTCACACATCACATTTTCTTTTCTTATCATTTTTTCTTTTTCTTTTCTTTTTGCCAGTTCTGGGGCTTGAACTCATGGCCTGGGCACAGCCCCTGAGCTTCTTTGTTTTTGCTCACTCTACCACTTGAGCCACAGCGCCACATCTGGCTTTTTCTGTTTATGTGGTACTGAGGAATGGAACCCAGGGCTTCATGCATGCTAGCTAGCACTCTATCACTAAGCCATATTCCAAGCCCGAACATCACATTTTCTTGGACTATTCATCCATTAAAGTGCATCGGGGCTATTTCTATAACTTGGCTATAGTGAATAGTGCAGCAATAAATACAGTGGTACAAGGGGCTTTTCAGAATGATGACTTGTAAATTTTCTTAAAATATATGTCCAAGAGTGGTATCACTGGAATATAGGAGAGTTCTATGTTTAGGGTTTTTTTTTTTGTTGTTGTTGTTTGTTTTGTCAGTCATGGGGTTTGAACTCTGGGCCTGGGCACTGTCCCTGAGCTTTTTTTGCTCAAGGCTAGCACTCTACCATTTTGAGCTACAGCTCTACTTTCAGTTTTCTGGTATTAGCTGGAGATGAGAGTCTCTTGGACTTTTCTGCCTGGGCTGGCTTTGAACTGCGATCCTCAGATCTCTGCCTCCTGAGTGGCTAGGATTACAGGCAGCACCTGGCTTTGTTTTTAAAATTTTTATTGGCATAAATTGATTATAGAAGGGGAATTTTTTCTTAATATTTACATCCATGCATATAATATCCATTAATCAAGCTCACTTGTCTATAATGACTTTTCTCAGCTTCCTTCTTTTCTCCTTTTTAACAGTTTTTGGTGGGTTTCTTTCTGCTATTTTTATATACTACTCATCGTTACCTCCTATAACCTTCTCCTAGGAACCCTTTTAAAAGATGATACAAATGGGGCTAGGAAAGTGGCTCAGTGGTAGTGCCTGCTTGCATGTATGAGGTCCTAGGATCAATTCCTCAGCACCATATAAGCAGAAAAAGCTGGAAGTGGCACTGTGGCTCAAGTGGTAGTCTTGAGCTGAAGAGTTGAGGAACAGCACTCAAGCCCACAGTTCAGACCCCAGGACTTACAAAAAAAAAATGATAGAAGTGGTACTCATTCCTTATTTTCAGTAAATAAGGGTCATGAAACAGTCCTTTACCCCACACACAAAAAAGAAGAAAGAAAGAAAAGAAAAAGAAAAAAGGAAGGAAGGCCAGATGTTGGTGGCACACGCCCGTTATACTAGCTGAGATATGAGGATCACAGTTCAAAGCCAACCCAGCCTGGGCAGAAAAGACTGTGAAGCCTCTTAATTCCAATTAACCACCAGAAAACTGGAAGTGATGCTGTGGCTCTAAGTGGTAGTGTGCTAGCTTTGAGTGAAAAAGCTCAGGAATAGCATTCACAAGACCCACAACTGACCAGAAGAAAAAAAAAAAGGAAGAGAGAGAGAGAGACAGACAGACAGAGACAGACAGAGAACAGAAAAGGAGCCTATCTAGCAATCAGGGCAATGGCCTCCTGCCATAGTCCTTGTATTCCTCATCATGGCCTTGAGCAGTCCCTCATGCAGGCCCTAATCCCTCACATCACCATGGCCTTAAGCAGTTGAGAACGTGAGTCCCTGGGCATTACCTCGTGGCTCAGCCTCTGGAAGACTTGCAGATGAATAGCAGACTGATTGGCCCCTAGAGATGTGTGCAGTTAGAGGAGCTAAAGGACACACAGAGAGCTCGTGCAGGCTGCACAGAGCCTCTGATTGGGTCTGAAATGGGACTGATATGGCCTGCAGACTGTCCAATGATTTTGAGAGTCACGTAGCTTTCTCCTAGAAACACCTTATTAACCCCTGCGCAATGCACCTCAGGCAGTGGCCTCTCTTGGGATCTCTCCCTTCTAGTGGAAGCTCTGCTTATCTTTTTGTTTAATAAATCTTTGGCATTTTACTTCTCCCTGTATGTCTATACACTTACTCTTTGACACTATAGAGAGAGACAAAGGAGTTGATCTAAGTGTTGGAATTTTTCAGTATCCGAAATCTTGTTTTTTTTTTTTGGGGTCCGGTCATGGGGCTGAACTCTGGGCCTGGGCACTGTCCCTCAGTTCTTCAGCTCAAGGCTAGCACTCTACCACTTGAGCCACAGTGCCACTTCCAGCTTTTTTCTTTTTGCTTATGTGGTGCTGAGGAATCGAACCCAGGGCCTCAGGCATACAAGGCAAGCGCTCTACCACTGAGACACCTTCCCAGCCCTGTGTGATGCTTTTAATCCTAACTACTTAGGAAGCTGAGATCAACAGGATCAAATTTTGAAGCCAGCTCTAGTTGGAAAAGCCCTCAAGATTCCATCTCCAATTAATGAGTAAAATGTCAGCTGACAATGTGGCTCAAATAGTGGACCTCCAGTTAAGTAAAAGTTAGACCCTTGGTTCAAACTATGGTACCAAAACCAAACAAAAAAATGCCAGGTATCAGTGGCTTACACCTATAATCCTAGCTACTCAGGAGGCTGAGATCTGGGCGATTGAGGTTTGAAGCCAGCCCCATTCGGAAAGTCCAAAAGACTCTTATCTCCAATTAATCACCAAAAAGCCAAAAGTGGAGCTGTGGCTCAAGTAGTAAAGCTCTAGCCTTGAGAGAGAGAAAAAAAAAATGCTTAGGAACAGAGACCAGGCCAAGAGTCCATGCTTGGAACGGGCAGACACATAAACATAATAATAATAATAATTTTTAAATAGTTTAAATAATTTTTTAAAAGCTTGTCAGAGTAGATTTGCTTCTGCTTTTTTGCCTTGTAAAGATGCAGTTTTGTCCCATCCTGCCTTTCTACCCTCTGCCATGTGAGGGTAATAGAGCAATGGGGGAGCCATTGCCATTTTATACTCACAGACCAAACATGTCATTG
>NW_012267261.1:6087862-6088823 GCF_000151885.1 Dipodomys ordii
ATCCCAAATGTTTATCAAAAGGGGAACTTATTAAATTTATTATGGAATTGTGTATATCCCTATAGTGAAAGGCTATACAACTGTTAAACAGGAAGTAAAGCTATAATGTCCTAAAGCCAGAAGTTTAGTACACAGTTAAGTGAAGAAAACAAAAACAAAAAATAGTTGTAAAATAGTCTAAATTAGCCCAATTTCATGGTCAATTTTACTGAGACATAATTTAAATTTAACAAAATTCATGAATTGCCAGCCATAGTGGCATATACCTATAATCCCAGCTTTGAGGACGCTACAGCAAGGAAGATCATGAATTTGAGCCAGTCTAGGTTACATAGTGAGGCCATGTTGAAACAAACAAACAAGAAATCTGGCGTGTGGTGGTATACATCTATGATGTCAGCTACTTGGCAGGCAAAAACGGAAGAACTAAAGTGCAAACATAGTTCAGGTAACAGGCCCTATCATAAAAACAAAAGCAAAATAGATTGGGGACCTCTCCCCTCTAACTTGTATTATTTACCTTTTTTTCCCTTTTGGTGCCAGTTCTGGGGCTTGAACGCAAGGCCTGAGTGCTGTCCCTGAACTTCTTTTAGCTCAAAGTTGGCACTCTACCATTTGAGCCATATCACCACTTTCAGCTTTTTGGTAGTTTATTCGAAATAAGTCTCACAGACTTTCCTGCCTGGGCTGGCTTCAAATTGTGACCCTCAGATCTCAAGCCACTGTGCTTGGCTTGTATTGTTTACATTTTTATTATTAATAAATTCTCTATAAGCATTCATGAACTTTTTTTTTTGTCAGTCATGGGCGTGACCTCTAGGCCTGAGTGCTTGTCCCTGCGCTCTTCAGCTCAAGGCGAGTGCTCTACCGCTTGAGCCACAGCGCCACTTCTTCATGACCATTTTTTATCCCTTTATTCTTTGTTTGTTCTGTTACTGGGGCTTAAATTCAGGGCACTATC